>NC_056726.1:684747494-684794994 GCF_019279795.1 Protopterus annectens | reverse complement strand
CACACTAGGACAGACACAGGGGACTTGAAGTTCCCTTATGAAGAACCTTAGTGTTGTGTGCAATTGCCCTTGGTGTTTGGAAAGGTACATGACAAAATGGCCATTGCACTCAAGTACTGGCATGCTGAGCGAAGGATTCATGGAGGTTATAACTACATCATTATCAGGTGGCAGCACCCTTAATTATGACATGAGCATGATATACTTCCCTTCTTACTACTGGGGAGACATGCTGAGCTATGGTAAAGTAGGTGTAAACATGTGTGGCCAGGCCTGTGTGCCCAGGTCTATCACCCATGAGTATGTACATGCAACAATGGATGAAATAAATCCATAGTAATTTATATAGTCATCCTGTGCATCAGACATGTAGCTTAATTTTCCTGCATCAATGAAAAGGATGATAGGATGTGGCACAGTTATCATCACTTGCACAGGGTGTTGTGTGGGGGTGCAGGTGGCCTAGGCTGACCCAATAAGTTTGCAAGTGTGTGTGTGAGTCAGGAAGGGAAGCAAGGAAGATGGACTATGGGAATGTGCCATGTATGTCTGTAGGTGACACGATTGTGACAGTGTTATGTGAGTATCTTCATGAACACAGTCAAGCTCAGTGCTAGTGCTACATGTCATTATGTTGGACAGCTTTGAACCGTGCATTGTAGAGCTGACAGTTCACCATCTCTACACCAAACACAGGAACTGGCTCTGCCAGGAGTTGCACTAGAATCTCCATGTTCAAGGTCTGGAGCAGGGCTACTACCTGAGGGTGACTGCTGTCTGCTGGGACCATGTCCTCCATGGGAACACCCATGAGCACAAGCCCATTGCCTGCCACATCTTGGTGTGGACAGCACACTCCCCTCTGGAGCACTGGATATACTGCCACTATGGGAGCATGATTGTGCACGGCCATGTGGACTCTTCAGCAGATGTAGTTGATGACTTACATCCACAAGTCTGATGCTAAACTCCAACCAGACATTCCAACACAGACAATGTGCATTGCAAGACAGATATTCTGTGATCTGTCTCAGACCAACGTCTTTCCACTGCATCAGTCAATAAATCCAGGGCATCAGCAATGCAGTGGAGGTAGTCACGATTGTCAGACTGTGCTGTATCCACAACCCTGAGCATTCATCTGGAGTTCCTTTCAAAACATGTCCGTGCCTTGTTCCATGATGGCCCTAAACATTTACCAAGTGACACGTGATGAGACACCTGTGACAGGTGGTGGAAGGACAGCAGGCCTCCTACAAGCACCCCTATCATTCCGCCTGTGTAGAACCTCACCATATCTTTGCCTACAGCCAGTATTGACACTCACTGCAGCCATAGTAGCCAAGCTTTCCTGTTCAATGTCCCCATCCTCTGACTGTCCAATATCTGTGGCCTCAGGGGACTGGGTATGTGTAGGCATATTGTCTGTGTGTGGTGGTAATGAGGGCAGAAGAGGTATGTCAACTTCTGTGACAGATTCAGCCCCTGCAACCCCCACTTGTGCCTCACCTTGGCTACCAGCATCATCAGAGTCTGAAAAGACACTGACATCAGGTTCTGAATGAGAGAAAGAACAACCCCCTGGTCATCTGTGATAAAAAGGGAAAAGCAGTACATTTATGCCTGCGCTACTATGTTCTGCAGTACTATATTGCAATATATGTTAAGCTACATACAATGCTGTCAAGTATTACAGACTTGTTTATCCTCCAACCTCATATACTAGAACATGAGGACATAATTTTCTAACAAACACCCATAGTTACTTGTAAATAAAAAGCTCGTTAATTGAGAATGTTATGAGCAACATTGCTAACTGGCAATACTCTGCACAGCTGATAAATATGGCAATCTGTAATGTCAAGAAAATACTGTCACATCTATCAGTGTGGTCACATCTACAAGGCATAGGTATGACTCTAAACTGTGTTCAGTTGGAAAATATCTGTGCAGTTGACAATCATGCAGACAGTACATCAATCTAGCTGGCTGGCCTGGGATAACACTTTAGAAAATGCTTTGCACTAAATCTACATCTCTAACAAAACAGTGTTGTGCTTACCATGAGCAGGAGCATTCCAACATTTGATTCATGATGGTCCTGTGACAAACTTTGACGGAGAGGTAATGTACTCAATACCACATGTTGCACTATAACAGGCTAATATGTCCAAATATCTCACATCTACAGTAGCTATTATGTTAATTAGTATGTTGGGCACAATCTGAGCATGAGATTCAGTCTACAACTAACCCCCCCAAAAAAATACCTGACACCCACATAAAACTATGTACACCCTGACACACTTAATGTTACAGTATTCCACTGCTGATCCAGCTAAGCATACCTGGACATTCCTCTTGCATGGAAATAATGGCACCCATATCCATGACATACCATGTGGTGAATGCCTGGGAGCTGTCCTGTGTTCCTAGGTTCACCATCCTCAGTGTCTGATAGTGTTTTATCCACCACAGCCCCTCCACTAGTGACACCACAATCCCTTGCCACATCTGCTACTCTTCTGTGTGCAGCATTGGTTATATTGGTGGCACAGTGTCACATCTACTCATATATCCTGCTCTGGTGACCGATAGCATTTACACCGTGAACTAGGTCAACCCACAATGCTACCCACTCTTCCTTGTTCGGCCTCCTCTGGACAGCAGGAGTTGATGGTGTTAATGCAAGGCCTCCAAGATTATGTCATTTTCAGTGTCTGTAAAAGGGCCATGACGTCAGGGATACATATTTCCTGAAGAACAATAACATTGGAACAAGTCAGGATTACATACGTGGGACTACAGTATGTAGAAATACAGCCATAACAGATGGCTACCAGTATTCACTGGTACAAAAAGAAAGACAAAACAGGCACAAAACAAATCCATGGTAACCAAAGAACTTCAGGACCAAGAAAGACAATAAATAGTTAAATGAAGCACTTTTCGTTGGGTACACTGACTCAGCTTCTTCAGACAAACAGTTTAACATAAATGTGTACTTAAAAACTCTAAAAGGAACAGTCATGTGACAAGAAACATTAACATATTAAATAGTGTAATTAACAATTAACAACTCTTAAATGTTTAAAACTATTACCCTGAGTTTATAATGCATAAAGCAATGAATGTTATTTGATTCCACACAAAGCAGCTATAGGATGATCATGCCTTGTTTTTTTATAAAAAGTTATAAAAGTCATAATGGGTAATAGTTTTAAATTTAAGAGTTGTTAATTGTTAATTACAATATTTAATATGTTAATGTTTCTTGTCACATGACTGTTCCTTTTAGAGTTTTTAAGCACACATTTATGTTAAACTGTTTGTCTGAAGAAGTTAAGTCAGTGTACCTTACAAAAAGTGCTTCATTAAGCTATTTATTGTCTTTCTTGGTCCTAAAGTTCTTCGGTTACTGTGGATTTGTTTTGGACCAGTATTCACTGCTTGATTACACATCTCATGTTCAACACTATGCAAACATAGTAAGGATGCAGATAGGCAGCTATTCCTGTTTGTGCCATGACAGATACTGATGTATGATCACACACCCATCACAGGAGTCCATTGAAGTGTGGCCTAGGTGTAAACCCACCTTAGAATATATAAAAACAACAGTGCTAAACAAATATCAGTGTAGTATTACAACCGCTATCAAGGGAAATTTCCAGGACACTGGTCTACCTAATTAACAAAAAATTTTCTACCCTTACTGTACCCGCTGTAGGTATAACACATTTGGAGATCAATGACAAGTCATCATTACAGTTCTCAGAAAGGCTTAATGATCTAATCCCCATCCTCCCTAAGTATGTTGAAACATATGCATTATGTTAGAAACAAAATGGTTACATACCTGATGAAGTACAATATAAATGTTGTGCCAATTAGTTCACCTTGCAAAGTAATTCTCATACACAGTGGTTCCCCTAGCTAGCCGTTTGCCTTTTTAACATGGTTCTCATTAGCAAGTGTTTCCCCTCTGAACTAATCCATGCTTCTGAAATGATAATTGCAGCCAACACAGCTGATTTGCAGTATAATCAGCCAATCCCATGCAACCACTGAACATGATATAAGGCCTCAATGTAGATCACAACCCCTTTCACATATGTTAGGTTGGAAATTACTGGGGTACAGATACTATGTCATGGCAGAGAGAATGTCTGTAGCAGCTACTTTTTAAATACAAATGTGCGTGCTACAGGCTGAAGCTGAAGGTGATGTGGTAGGCACTAGGGATAGGCAATGATCACTTTGCAGGACAACAAGCTTTAAGGGTAAGTATGGGATTTGTGGCAGGCTTACTGTATAGGCAGAGCCAGATTGAGGGTACCTATCCCACTGGGTATCAAGGTATGTGTCCAGGTAAGTATGTCAGCCAATGGTTTCAGTAACACAATACAAGGAAAAATGCCTGGTGTGTCCTAGAAAAAGGAAGGGGATACATTAACCATGATGTTAGGCAGATGGACAACTGCCAAGTCACATATTATGCCACGGTAGTCCCCTGTTCAGTGTGTGTTGTCAACCCTTGCATCTAGCTCAACCTCCATATATGTATGTTACTTGTGCAGCTGTGGTTGTGTGTGATATCACCAGCAAATCATTGTGGGGTGCAGTCTGAGATTACTGGGCCACAATTTCAGGACACGCTTCAACATCCTATGGGAATTTAGGCTAATGCATGACCTGACATTCTCTGCACTTTCCAGTCTTGTACTAGGACTAGTTTAGAGTGGTCCTATCTGTAGGCCTATAACCTCTGTTATTTAGATGCAGACATTCCAACTGGACTGCTTTGGGTGGATAAATAGGTGAAGAGACAGACATACATATCACAATTTATTATGCTGATGTCCACATACATGCATTTTCATTGCTAGACGCAGCTGTAATTGAACCCATGACCATGTGTACCAAAAAGCAATATTCTCAATGCATTTTACAGACTGAGCTACAGAGTCACTGCTACACCCAGTGTATTTTTACATATCGTAGTTATAATTACTCACTTAACTGCTGTGAAATATTGCCTTTACATATTTTATTATATCTATGGCTTTAGAGTACTGTATTTGTATACCAGAGTCCCAGTTAAAAAACTATTTTCCATTAATGTTTTAGCAAGTGTATTCTTACATATGGTACAAATAATTGCAGGGTTACCTGCTATTAGATACCTCACTTATGTGTAAGCTTGTTTGTGTGGCTTTATAGTGATGTACTTTTGTACTCGAGTGCCAGTTACAATACTATTTTACTATTTTTCTATTAATCTTTTACCCGATTTGCACAGTGCAGCATGATGTGCAGCATCACTTCAACATGCTTAATGATGGGAACATGAGCTTTTCTCTGTTTTCATTAAACACCTGAGTTAGCAAGCAGCTGTGTGGTTTGGTGGGTTGATCCACTGTTCTGTAGGTGAAATGGCCCTGGGTTTGAAATAGGGTGTCGGGGCACCTTTTGAATGTTATTAATACTGTTTCAAAAGCATATATCAACGCAGCGCTATTTAGCATAGCTAAAATGTGGCACACGGGTCTATATCATAATGTCAAATGCTGACAAGTTCAAAGCACTAAACTTCGTACTTGAAAGTTCGAAGTGTAAAAACTTCGAAATTTATAACGGAGATCGCCATAGAGTGCGGGAAGGGAAGATTTCCCTTTACTGCACTGTAGTGCAATCTCAGAGTTGGTATATTTAAGTAGTGGGGGGAGTGGGGTGCAGGGGGACTTGCCCCCTGCATAAAGCATTTTTTTTTTGTTTTGGGATTGAGTGTTTTTTTGTTTTTGTTTTTTTTTGACATTCAACGTTTTTAGACTTCCAACTTTCAAGTCCGAAGTTTGAAGCTTTGAAGTTGTCAAAATTCGACAATCTGATGTAGACCCATGGCACACAGAGCTGCATCGTGCAAAAATCTTTAAAGAAATGAAAAATGGGGGTATAGGACAGTGGTGAAATGGGGTGGAAGTAGTGGGAAAAAACATACTGAAAGGAAGGTAGGGATGTGCAGGACAGGTGCAGGCCAGAACCATAGCTATCCATTTCTTGAACAGCAACAACTGTGCACTTTCACAGATTTTTTAGCTGAATTTGGATTGTCACCCCTAGACAAAGATGACAAAAACATAAGTGCGTTGTCAAGCTAGTTGGACCAAATTGTGTCCAGTGGACATATGTGCGAAATGGAGAGCTATGTATGGGATGAATTTTTTATTTATTTTTTTTTTTGGGACAGTTGCTCATTTTTTTTAAGGTGAGAGTGGAATATTGTGGAAGAGACATACTGTAGGTACATGTGGGGGAGGTGAGTTGGGTAGAAGAGGAATCTTTTGGGGACAGACAAGACAGCAGACAGGGTTTGTATGTGACACAAGAGGGGGAGAACACCTTCGATGGGGAGGGTGTTTTGGAATCCCAGTCCTATGAACATCATTCACGGTAGCAGGGCGACTCAAGTGCTCACCCATGGGATTGTCAGCACTGTTCCTTCACTGCTCCTGTGGTGGCAGTGGTGGACACTGGTATTTGGGGTGAGGCCACCCCACCAGGATGGACAGCATGTTCTCCATCCAGTGTAGGAGTGCACCAACAGTTCAGCACAGCAACTCACACACCATACCTGGCAGTTCTTCATTGGTGACAAAATCACCCGTCCACCTCTGCTGCCAGAGGGCGCCCAGCCCCAGCCTGTGAGGTAGAACTTCCCAACATTGCAGGTAGTGCAGATGAAGCAGAGGGGCCACCACCAGGCTGCAGTCCAGATCTGCTGGGCCCCTGTGCCACGACTGGGGGAGGCAAGGTAGATGGCTCTCCAGGAAACGTCCTACCTTGTAGATATGTAGTAATTAATTATGAACATAAGGTAACAAAAGAAATAATCAAAAAAATGTTAGTATTAACATAATGGGAGATAATATTGATTAATCAAATGACATATGAAGGAATATTATGAGGAACACAACAATAAATAACAATAAGGAAAGTATGTTAATAGCAAACCAGTATGAAATAATACATAAGGCCAACATAACACTTAGTTACAAACAATATATTAATTTCAAATCATAATAACAAATAACATTAATACATTGATAAGGGGTGGGGAGAGAGAGAAAAGCATACCATTAGTAACTTTCCAAGTAATATTAATACACAGACTACTAATAAATACTTCTACAGATGTGCAATTGTAGTTGTGAGTATATTGACTGCAATTCTTGTACATATGATGTTACATGTACTTACCTGTCGTCTGTTAGCATGGGACACTATGGGCAAGCACCAACAAATGGTACACAGGCACAACTACAGGAAACTGTTTTACATAGTGTGCTCATGCATTAGTACCAAGGTGTTCTCTAGACGCATTTGGCAATAAATTGCATTCCAAGTAATGCCATGCATCTGATAATCAACAGCCAGTCATATGGGGCACTTTTCATTACATTCTCCAAAAGCATGACAGTTGAGGGGTATGTTTGTGTGCACTAAGTACACTAGACAGCTGGTTATTTGTCAGATGGCTGCCATGGGATTAGAACCCATAAGCAGTGACTGCAGGAATTATCTGCACTTTATTTCAATATCATGAATTCTCAAAACGCTACTTCCTTTACGACTTTTATTGCAGCATTTTGTGTGAAATTCTACATTTGCACATCTGCATGGCTGTATGTGGTATCACATTGGAAACCAAATGCAGTGAACACATGAATAATGAGCACTTTGGTTGAATACAGTAGTTATCAAAGCACCATCTCCTTTTACACTCTAATGATTAACGTCACTTGAAATCTGGTAGTTACACACATGTATGGCTGTGTAGGTTACCTGTAGACCTAACCATATACCCTGTTCATTTACTGAGTGTTATGTACACCATATTTTGGGGAAATTATCTGAACTGGGGCCTGACACTTAAAATCAAAAGGTTAAAAAGTTGGGTAGATTTGCATTGCCAAATTCTGAATGTTTGTGCTGGAAGCCCTGGCAGTTATCATGAGTTCCATCTATGGCACATATCACAGCCATACCAGATGTTTACTAGGGGGGACATCCCACATAGCCATTTACTGGGGGATGCTGACTACACCCTGGAACCATGGATGATGATACCCATCAGAAATGCACACACACCCACCCACAGAAGAATGCCATAATGAGGCACACACACAGACTAGGAACATCATAGAGCATCTGTTTGGGCTTCTTAAGTCAGGGTTCTGGTGCTTAGATATATCTGGTAGAGTCCTATAGCATTCTCCAGCCACATGTGCACATATATTCACAGTATGTGCTGTGTTACACCATATGATCCTGTGGAAACAGTCGCAGAAGGATCAGTAAAGGGAAAGGATGTACAGCCCCCCACCAGTGCCTAGGTCACCAGAGCCACAGTCATAGGACTCGAAGGAGGATCCCCCTGCTGATGTCCCTGTAGAAATACATAGATGTGGTCAGTATGCCCTGGCTTTGGCTAAGCGGCAATGCATAGCACATTCACTGACAACCTAGGTACCCAGGGACTGACACCTTACCCCTACTCACATACAGAAATTAAAAATGACGGCTGGCAACCCACACATCCTGTACCTATCTATGTATTGGCTGTGTACTGCTTGCATCTGACAAAGTCAGCCAATACAGTTGTGTCACCTGCTGCATTTGCAAGGCAAGTCCATAACCTACACAGTTGTGAGAGTTATTATAATATGCCATTGTATGTATGGATCTGCTACAATATGCAAGTAAATATAGTGGGTTACTTGGACAGAAATAACATCCACATGGAACTACAAATACCCATTCCACTATCATGTTTCCATTACTATTCACTAGGCCTCATGCATGGAATATTCATGCAGTCCTACTGCAACAGATTACTGGCAGATCAGTAAAGAGAGATGCTAAACAGTGGGGTGACATGGTAGTCAGAGTATTGTGTATCCCAGAAGAACATGTGGTGGTTTCCTCCACCCCCAACGCAGCGGTGTTCCCTTGTAACTGCTGTAACAGAAACTCATCAATGATATATCAGCATCCCAGGCATCTCAGGACAGTAACATAGAAAATGGCCATACATTGTATACTTAACTCAACACAGGAATAGCAATGTACATATTTATGCAGTTGATTGTATGATGAATGATCCCTGTCTGTCAAGTGGCTTGTGTGGACTAGGGCAATTAGCTTGTGTGATGGCATTCATGATTCTAATCTAGAAGTACCAACTTGTTTTGGATGTGAGGTATCATTACTTTGTGTTTTACACACTGTCAGTCTGTGTGTGTTGTAATATTATTAACCTCTGTCACATATTAATTATATCAGACTTTAGAAAGTCGTAGCCAATGTCAGTGATGTGCAGCAGCACAGTAACAGGAACAGATGTCATTATGTATAGCACGTAAATCCTGGACTGGAGTACAGGTAGGTGTGGGCTAGAGTCAGGTTATAACTAGCAAAAATCCCAATGGGCATGCTCACACAGTTAAGCAGAACCCAATTCAGTTGCTCCCAGCTTAAAATTATTTATTATATATATAGATATGTCTACAGATACATACATACATATATGTATACATATTTGTCTGTTACTGTCTCTCTCTCCCTATAGATATATTATCCATCTCTATATGTATATATAAATATATGCCTATATGTCCCACAAAGTGGACATCCACAACTGTGTGCAGTACAGAGGCTCAAACCCCTATCACATTGCATGAAAGTTCTGCAGAGCGTGATTGATAAATGGATATGCAGAGTAGTAGAATGTAAGATGGGAGATGAGCAGTTCGGATTCAGATCAGGATGTAGCACAACTGACCCGATGTTTGCAGTGAGACAGATACTTTAGAAGTAGCTAGAGATGAGGAGAGAGCCCAACTGGGCATTCCTAGACTTGCGTAAAGCATATGACAAGGTCCCAAGAAAGCTGATATGGGCAGTAGTGTGGTGGTTTTAAGTCCCAGAAACATTGGTAGTAGTGCAGGCTATGTACAAGGACCCAATGACTCAAGTACGAACAGTGTTCGGTCTCACAGAGGGATTCCTAGTGGTAGTACGTGTACACCAGGGATCAGCTGTGAGCCCACTGCTGTTCATACTGGTGATGGACTACATTAGCAAATGGGTCAGAGGGAACAGATCAGCAAAATCGCTGTATGCATATGATGTAGCATTACAGGCAGACTCTGAGCTAGAGCTAGGAGAATGGAATGCAAAACTGAAGGCACATGGAATGAAACTAAGCACAGATAAGACGGTGGTAATGGCAGCAAGTTGGGGAAACCAGAAGAAGCTGAGAATAGAGATAGATGGGAAGATAGTGAACAGCTAAACATCTTCAAATACCTGGGAAGGATAGTTTAGGAGAAGGGATGTCTGAATGAAGAGTTCAAAGCTAGAATCAGAGGGTCTGCAGTCAAATGGCAGAGTGTCAGGTGTAGTGTATGACAGAAGAATGCCAAAGAAACTGAAAAGTAAAGTGTATAAGACAGCGGTGCAATCAGTACTAGTGTATGGTACAGAAACCTGGGCAGTAAAGGCAGAGCAGATGAAGAAGCTAGAGGTGATGAAAATGAAGTGCCTGAGAAGGGTGGTCAGATGCAAACTGTGAGACAGACGAAGAAATGATGACATAAGAGCAGAACCCAAAGTAGCTCCAGCTGCAAAAAAGATCAAAGATAAATGGTTACAGTGGTTTGGACATGTTCAGAAAAGCAGAGGACAATCTGGTGAAGAAGATTTGGGACAGACAGGAAGAAGGTAAGAGGAAGCGAGGACATACAGCAAACAGGTGGATGGATTGTGAGAAGATCTCATGCAGTCAGGCATGAGTGTTGAAGAAGGCAGGAGTGTGGCTTTGAATAAAGAGAGTTGGTGACAGTTAACGTGATACCCCGACCCCATGTAGAAAAAATGGGAAAACTGGGCTGAAGAAGATATATATATATATATATATATATATATATATATATATATATATATATATTTACACACACACACACACACACACACACACACACACACACACACACACACACACACACACACACACACACACATATATATTTGCACATACATTCCTGTACCTTTCCATATATCTACATAAAACACACAAACACACACACACACACATATATATATATATATATATATATATATATATATATAGATATATATATATATATATATATATATATATATATATATATATATATATATATATATATATATATATATATATATAAATATATATATAATATATATATATATATATATATATATATATATATATATATATATATATATATATATATATATATACACACACATATGTATACACACGCACATATATATATATATATATATATATATATATATATATATATATATATATATATATATATTATGTATATTATATATCATATACACACACTCACACACATGCACACACACACACACACACACACACACACACACACACACACACACACACACACACACACACACACACACAAACACACACACACGCACCTCCATCTATATATGCATCCCTATTATAGACATAAATATATATGTTTACATGTGTGTGTATATGTCTGTATTGTCCTGCACACCCTGATAATGGTGACTAAAGCTGCAGTATGACACTTACATAATGTTGCTCAAAGGACCAAAATTAAGGGCTCAACAGTAGACAATGCAGTTAGTTACAGCCCCCTGTGCTTTCTGGATGTCACCACATATACACCAACAGGTGAACAGGTGGTGTTATGTATCATGTTGTGTACGCATGCATTGACAGGGCACATTGTTTTTGCCCACAGGCTTTCCTTTCCAAATGCAAACACCCACATATGGCCAAAATGGGTACTGTAGCCACATAGCTAGGATAAAAAACAGTTATCTGACTACTAGGTTACCAGATGCAGAGAACAGTAAGAAGCAATGTCACTCTGCAGGTCACACATGCTGTTCAACACAAGCATAGTTTTTGTACACCACAGGTCTTTACCTGCAGACATGTATAAAACAGATAGCCATGGTGTGTGTGATAAATATTGTAATCTGAAGTGTGTAAGACTAGATAGGTAGGGGTTCTAATCTCACACTCGTTCACTTGGTGTATGTCTGCATCTCCCTGTAAAACAAATAGAATCCCACATTGACTGCCAAACTGAATGGTTTGCATTTTTTGGCCCTTGCAGGTGATGCTGGCCTTCAAGATCCTGTCTTCCACAAGGCCTGCTGATGTCATGTACCTTAAGACTACCAACTGCCATTCTAATGTCAGACTTCTGCTGTCATGTCTACAATAAATACTGTGATCTATACCGTGTACGACTAGATGGGTAGGGGTTCTAAACTCCCCCCTGGCAGGTGTGTGTGCATCTCCCTATAAAATAAATATGATCACCACACTGACTTAGAAAGAGCAAGGGTTTTGCAGTTTTTTTGTTTCTAGCAGGTGACATGGACCTCCAAATTCCTGACCACAGCAAGGCCTGCTGATGTAATCTAGCATAACATGAAAGAGATATTAATAGTAGATTTGAGCTGTGGCATGTGTGTTAAGTACTATGATATGTAGTGTGTACCATTAGACAGGTAGGGGTTCTAATCTATTTGGAGTGTGTGTGTTGTGCAGTGTTCTGAAAACATTAATTGGTAGTGGTACTATTCTTGCTGTAGTCAGGTTTGTGTGTGGATATTAGATCATTTTACATCAGCATATGTGATCATGGGATTATTGGATTTTAGCAGCTTAATGGCCCTAAGTCCCTTAAAATCCTAGTCAGGTTCTTATCCTTATTTACACAATCAGCACATATTGCCCCTGTCCATGAGGGATACAGGCAGAAGCCCCATGGTGAAATGATGGTCTTCCAAGGAATCATACAGAATAGCATCTGAAGAGTGCCAATGAGTTGCTTTTTTGCCATTAGGTGGGAGTCTGTTTCAAAGGTTTGTTAAAGTCTGGTAGACTTATCTACCCAACCAGCATGTATTAGTAATGTCACATACTAGGTTAAATTTCTTACAGCAAGTAATCCATGTACCAATCCATCTACAGATATGCAGCATTTCTAATACAGCATGGTCAGACATTGCCCAGTATGCAAGGCAGAGATCATGTCTGAGTAGTCTATATGACTCAAGTTACAGTAATGACAGTTATTTCAGATGATCACACTAGGACAGACACAGGGGACTTGAAGTTCCCTTATGAAGAACCTTAGTGTTGTGTGCAATTGCCCTTGGTGTTTGGAAAGGTACATGACAAAATGGCCATTGCACTCAAGTACTGGCATGCTGAGCGAAGGATTCATGGAGGTTATAACTACATCATTATCAGGTGACAGCGCCCTTAATTATGACATGAGCATGATATACTTCCCTTCTTACTACTGGGGAGACATGCTGAGCTATGGTAAAGTAGGTGTAAACATGTGTGGCCAGGCCTGTATGCCCAGGTCTATCACCCATGAGTATGTACATGCAACAATGGATGAAATAAATCTATAGTAATTTATATAGTCATCCTGTGCATCAGACATGTAGCTTAATTTTCCTGCATCAATGAAAAGGATGATAGGATGTGGCACAGTTATCATCACTTGCACAGGGTGTTGTGTGGGGGTGCAGGTGGCCTAGGCTGACCCAATAAGTTTGTAAGTGTGTGTGTGAGTCAGGAAGGGAAGCAAGGAAGATGGACTATGGGAATGTGCCATGTATGTCTGTAGGTGACACGATTGTGACAGTGTTATGTGAGTATCTTCATGAACACAGTCAAGCTCAGTGCTAGTGCTACATGTCATTATGTTGGACAGCTTTGAACCGTGCATTGTAGAGCTGACAGTTCACCATCTCTACACCAAACACAGGAACTGGCTCTGCCAGGAGTTGCACTAGAATCTCCATGTTCAAGGTCTGGAGCAGGGCTACTACCTGAGGGTGACTGCTGTCTGCTGGGACCATGTCCTCCATGGGAACACCCATGAGCACAAGCCCATTGCCTGCCACATCTTGGTGTGGACAGCACACTCCCCTCTGGAGCACTGGATATACTGCCACTATGGGAGCATGATTGTGCACGGCCATGTGGACTCTTCAGCAGATGTAGTTGATGACTTACATCCACAAGTCTGATGCTAAACTCCAACCAGACATTCCAACACAGACAATGTGCATTGCAAGACAGATATTCTGTGATCTGTCTCAGACCAACGTCTTTCCACTGCATCAGTCAATAAATCCAGGGCATCAGCAATGCAGTGGAGGTAGTCACGATTGTCAGACTGTGCTGTATCCACAACCCTGAGCATTCATCTGGAGTTCCTTTCAAAACATGTCCGTGCCTTGTTCCATGATGGCCCTAAACATTTACCAAATGACATGTGATGAGACACCTGCGACAGGTGGTTGAAGGACAGCAGGCCTCCTACAAGCACCCCTATCATTCCGCCTGTGTAGAACCTCACCATATCTTTGCCTACAGCCAGTATTGACACTCACTGCAGCCATAGTAGCCAAGCTTTCCTGTTCAATGTCCCCATCCTCTGACTGTCCAATATCTGTGGCCTCAGGGGACTGGGTATGTGTAGGCATATTGTCTGTGTGTGGTGGTAATGAGGGCAGAAGAGGTATGTCAACTTCTGTGACAGATTCAGCCCCTGCAACCCCCACTTGTGCCTCACCTTGGCTACCAGCATCATCAGAGTCTGAAAAGACACTGACATCAGGTTCTGAATGAGAGAAAGAACAACCCCCTGGTCATCTGTGATAAAAAGGGAAAAGCAGTACATTTATGCCTGCGCTACTATGTTCTGCAGTACTATATTGCAATATATGTTAAGCTACATACAATGCTGTCAAGTATTACAGACTTGTTTATCCTCCAACCTCATATACTAGAACATGAGGACATAATTTTCTAACAAACACCCATAGTTACTTGTAAATAAAAAGCTCGTTAATTGAGAATGTTATGAGCAACATTGCTAACTGGCAATACTCTGCACAGCTGATAAATATGGCAATCTGTAATGTCAAGAAAATACTGTCACATCTATCAGTGTGGTCACATCTACAAGGCATAGGTATGACTCTAAACTGTGTTCAGTTGGAAAATATCTGTGCAGTTGACAATCATGCAGACAGTACATCAATCTAGCTGGCTGGCCTGGGATAACACTTTAGAAAATGCTTTGCACTAAATCTACATCTCTAACAAAACAGTGTTGTGCTTACCATGAGCAGGAGCATTCCAACATTTGATTCATGATGGTCCTGTGACAAACTTTGACGGAGAGGTAATGTACTCAATACCACATGTTGCACTATAACAGGCCAATATGTCCAAATATTTCACATCTACAGTAGCTATTATGTTAATTAGTATGTTGGGCACAATCTGAGCATGAGATTCAGTCTACAACTAACCCCTCCAAAAAAATACCTGACACCCACATAAAACTATGTACACCCTGACACACTTAATGTTACAGTATTCCACTGCTGATCCAGCTAAGCATACCTGGACATTCCTCTTGCATGGAAATAATGGCACCCACATCCATGACATACCATGTGATGAATGCCTGGGAGCTGTCCTGTGTTCCTAGGTTCACCATCCTCAGTGTCTGATAGTGTTTTATCCACCACAGGCCCTCCACTAGTGACACCACAATCCCTTGCCACATCTGCTACTCTTCTGTGTGCAGCATTGGTTATATTGGTGGCACAGTGTCACATCTACTCATATATACTGCTCTGGTGACCGATAGCATTTACACCGTGAACTAGGTCAACCCACAATGCTACCCACTCTTCCTTGTTCGGCCTCCTCTGGACAGCAGGAGTTGATGGTGTTAATGCAAGGCCTCCAAGATGATGTCATTTTCAGTGTCTGTAAAAGGGCCATGACGTCAGGGATACATATTTCCTGAAGAACAATAACATTGGAACAAGTCAGGATTACATACGTGGGACTACAGTATGTAGAAATACAGCCATAACAGATGGCTACCAGTATTCACTGGTACAAAAAGAAAGACAAAACGGGCACAAAACAAATCCATGGTAACCAAAGAACTTCAGGACCAAGAAAGACAATAAATAGTTAAATGAAGCACTTTTCGTTGGGTACACTGACTCAACTTCTTCAGACAAACAGTTTAACATAAATGTGTGCTTAAAAACTCTAAAAGGAACAGTCATGTGACAAGAAACATTAACATATTAAATAGTGTAATTAACAATTAACTATATTATACTCTGAACCCTGGTAATTGTCCTGCAACAGCCAGGGTTCACCAGGAGTCCAAAAGATACTTTAGACTCCTGCATACTCCACCTTTGCTCCCAAAAGTGCATTCCTTCTCCAACACCACCAGGCATATCAACAGCCAAGTGAAGACTCCAATGAATGTTGTGAAATTCTTACCTACTGGCCTTTATATAGGCTGCATCCCCCCTTATATCATACTGTAACTTTCAAAAAAGCACCATGTTGCTTAGCTTTGTGCAAACTCAAACCATTTTAGCGAAGCTGAGCATCATGCAAACTCACACAAGTCATGTTTAAGTATAGCTTATCAACGTGCAAACATTGTAGACCACTGACCATGTTTAAGCGGTGCTTAGCATTACACAGCTTTTCTAAATGTAACACTTTTTTAATTTTAAATTAAACAGATGTTTCAGTCACCTGACACATTTTCACAGCAATACATGTAAAATATATAACAGGTCAGGACTCAAACTCAAGACCTACTGCACTGTAGGTCATGATTCAATCTATGTAGCTGCTTGGATAGTACAGAGAAGCTGTATATCTTCAGATATACTAATAAGATGCCTGTTAACATTGTGCAGCGATGCTGTACGGGTTTGTACATTTCTAAGGACAAGACAACTACAACAACTGCATACATCTAGTTTCTAATTTTAGATGTCTGATGGCATTGCTTTGCACCATGCCTCTCCACACAAACAAGGACAGACAAAAAAGAATACAGTTGATTGCATACAGTTTCTATTTTTAGATATAGCAGATGTCAGGTGTATGTGTACAAGCACTGCTCAGCATCGCTAAGCACCACACTGCACCACGCAAACAGTGAGAGATAAAAGAAAAAGAAAATTACAATTGATTTCATCCGGTTACTATTTTTATATATATAGCAGATCTGGACATTGTGAGCCCTCTAGTCTTCAGCTATTGGAAGAGAAGCAAATCATTATGCATACCAGTTTTGCACAGATTCAGCTTGTATATTGTCATATATATTGTCAACTAAACTTTCATATCTGTGGGGTTTGCCCAGCAGGTGTCCAATGTTCACCTCTTCCTCAGTTTTGAAGTAAAATATATAGAGAAAATTCTTTCAGGAAATCTATAGAGTTAAGGTTTCTTGGGGAGATTATGGGAATGTCTTCTCTCAGTGGGTTTGTGGTTTTTAATTTCTCCAAGTCTTTTGGGTTTCTAATACTATGATGGGAATGGACCTCATTCCTAAGTCAAAGTATGATTAAAGTTCATGAAATTAGTATTGTTTCACTCTTTGATGTTAGCCAAAAGTGCTCTTCGCAGCACCTGCAATGTGCCCAGTAATGACTCTTTCTGCAATTCGTATGGTGTTACATGAATTGGTAACATATCTAAATATGATTGTAAATTTGTTTTTATAAGACCAGTTGCTCCTACTACTATTGGAACAGTCTGAGTATCTTTCTTCCATATGGCTCTCATTTCTGCTTGCAGATCGAGGTATTTTATGACTTTGTGTCTTTCTGTACACAAGACACTGTAGTCACTAGGTGTGGTGATTTCAATGATCAATGCTACTTTTGTATTCTTTTCTTGGACCACTGTATCCGGTTTTCTAGCATCTATCTTTTGGACTTTTGGTACTGGGTGATCCCAAGTGATGTAAACTTCATCATTTTCTATGATTCTCTGTAGCTCATGTTTTCAGTGTTTTTCAGCCACTTTGATACCATAATGTTTGCACAATCTCCAGGGTAACAATCTTGCCACATTATTATGCCTTTCAGTATTCAGTCCCTCTGCCATTTGAGAGTCACAATCAGCAATAAGGTGTGTGACTGTTTCCAATTCGGTTCCACAAAACCTACATATGTCTGTTTCTCCCACATGTTCAATGGACTAAGTAAACCAGCGTGTACACAGCCCTATTAACCTTTCATTTCTTGATGTAAACTCACCTCTCCTTAACCATTCCTGTGTTCTTTCTTGATCAACATGAGGCTCTTCCAGAAGTTTTCTATACTTGCAACTACATTTATGTTTTTTCTACATTTCTTGCCTTCTCATCTGGTCCTTCACCTTATATTTTTTCTTTATATGTGTTTTATAGCACATTTAGTTGCTGCCTGGTTTTAATCCACTTCTGGTTTTTATTTTATTTTATTTATTTTATTTTACATTTGATAACTGGGGAAGTCCGACTGGACACAGGTCCATTTTCAGCAGAGGCCCAGGGAGTTAAGCTCCAAACAAACATATATAGAATAATAGGCAATTACATGGAACATTTGTTTCATGTCATGAGAGCTTTCATTGCATACACACAAGGAGATGATACATACAGTATGGAATACATTAAAATAACAGTTCATACAAAAGTCAAACATTGATAGAGTATCAAAAGACATCTACTAAAAAGACCTAAAAAGAGGCAGAATTTCATATTCATGAAACAGACTGCCAGAGTAGTTGGGGTACAGAGGAGTTACATTTTAAGGGTTATTTGATTTCCATTCCTGCTTGACGTTGATATGCTTCTGCTAAATTAAGCAGAGATGTCATCTTAGATTTATTCTCCTCATGTTTCAAAACTTTCACCACATTTGGATCTTATGAGGTCAGTAGATATGTGTGGAGTCCCACAATTGCAGATCTATACATGTAATCATTTTCAAGGAGGCCCATCCCTCCTTCAGAATGGGGAATATATAATCTTGGTATACACTGATTTTTATAAATCATTTGGTGAGCATGAAGCATCCTTCTTGTTTTAATATCCAATCTACCCAACACTTTTTGGGGCCAGTCAATCACTTCAAAACTATAACTTAGGACAGGAAGAGCAAATTGATTTATAGCTTGGATCTTATTCCTAGGTGTCAACGCTGTTTTCAGGATTAATTTAAGTTTCTAAAGTACTCCTTACTAAGCTTTATTCACATTTGTTCATGTTTTATTGCTAATCCTTCATCAATTCCCAAGTATTTATACTCCCCTCTTGTTCAAGTTCCTTTATATCACATTCTTGTCCCAAGCTGATGTTTTCCTGGTGCTGCAATTTTCCTTTTTTAAAGGTTGCTTTTGCACATTTATCAAGACTAAATGATATTCCAATATCATCTGAAAAAGTTTTGACAACCTGCAGCTGTGCTTTCAGTTCCTCATCTGATGAGCTATACAATTTTAAATCATTGACAAAGAGAAGATGAGAAGTCATTAGACTTTGTTGTTTTCTAGAAGCCAAATTATAGCCATGACCTAAGCTGTTAAGTAAACAGCTTAATGGATTAATGGCAAGGCAAAATAGCAATGGGGACATGGAGTCACCCTGGAATATCCCCCTTTGGATTTTTATCCCTGGGATAATAATCTGTCCTTTATCATGGCTTAATTGCAAAGTGGTCTGACACTGTTTCATGGTTACTGTAATGTAATCAATCAGTGTAGGATGTACCGTATACATTTTTAAGCACTCTTTTATCCATGAATGTGGGATGCTATCAATTTTATTTATAGCCAATCCATGCCATACTTAGATTCTTCCCTTTCTTACAGTTCTCCACTATAACTTTATTTAACAACAAATGATCCTTTGCTCTATATGACATTCTTTTATTGCCCTTTTGTTCTATTGCCATAATTGAGTTTTCTTCTAAATGACTATAAACTCTGTCAGCGTCAATCCCAGTGTATAGTTCATATGAGATTATGGGATATCTTCTTACGGTGGGTATGCATTTTAGATCTACCTATGATACAGTTAGTAAGATTTCAGATTTGTTCTGATTATTGTCTAAGTGAGGCTTGTGTGCTTGTCATAAAGCTTGCTTTGTGGTTACTGGTTGTCTAGGCAGATGAATCGGTCCTTTTTTGTAGGATGTGGTATATTTCCACTTGCATTAGGCAGAGTCCCTAAGTTTATAAAAGGCGTTGCGTTCTTTTGCTAGTCATTGCTTTTTTTTTTGTTTCTTGAAGCCACAACAGACCCCGGGAACTATCACCCTATAAGCCTGACTAGCCTGGTCTGCAAGGCTTTGGAACGCATCATCATGGAACTCATTAACAGAGACATTGGGAACCTCCAAACCTTGGACCCTAAGATCATGCCTCTTAAAGCTGGTGGACTTCTTTGAGACAGTTACCAAGGCATTAGACAAGGGAAAGGATGTCCACACAGCCTACCAAGACCTCGCAAAGGCTTTTGACATCCTTCCCCATTCTAGTATTATAGACAAGCTCACTGGCTTGAACATAAACCCCTATGTCACGAGATGGGTTATCAACTGGCTCATGGATAGAACCCACATGGTGAGAGTTGCAGGCTCTATGTCCGACTCTAAACTGGTTACAAGTGGCATCCCCCAGGGCTCAGTCCTTGGACCCCTCTTGTTCTGTATATACTTCTCAGAGGTACAGGCAAGCAAAGGAGGACTATGACTGACCAAGTTCGCAGATGACTGCAAACTAGGGGCCATAACTGATTCTCTGGCTGATACAGTCACCCTCTGGTGTCAAAATCATGGCCTCAAGCTATATACCAAAAAGTGCATAGTCGTCCGCTTTGGAAAAAACAAAGTACCTGTGGACTACCACATAGGCGGTAGTTCCCTAAATACAGAAAATGTAATAAGGGATCTGGGGACCCAAGTAGATAGTAATCTCTCCTTTGATAATCATATTGCCAAGGTGGTTAGAAAATCCTTCTATGTGGTCCACCCAATCACAAAAGGGTTCGCATCTAGAACAAAAGAGGTTATTGTGCCTCTCTACTCATCACTCATTAGACCCATCATAGAATACAACACCCCATTTGGGATGTACCTTACAAGACACCTGCAACAGCTGGAAAGACCACAAAAGTACCTCACCAAGAGGATTACTGGCCTCAAACAGATGCCCTATGCAGCCCGACTCAAGAAACTCCAGCTGTACTCTGTTGCATACCGATTACTCAGAGGTGATCTCTGCCTGACATACAAGACGATGACGAACCCAGAATTGATGGACATGCTCCACCTAAAAACATCAAATCCTGGAGAGCCACACGTTCTAGAGATATAAACTTTACCACAACAATAAATAGGACATGCTGGAGAGATAGATTCCTGTCCCAGAGACTCCCCATGCTTTGGAACAGGATTCCAATATACATCAGGCAGAGCCCCTTACTAACACTCTTCAGGGGAAACCTTGATGGGTGAATGGGAAACAGAAAATTTACCCTGGCGATCACTGCAGTGGCTCTGCTGGACAGTGGCACAGGGAACTAATGGCTCTGCTGGACAGAGGCACAGGGAACTAATCTAAGGGGGTGACAAAAGCCAACACATTCTGGCTAGGCTTATAATTGCCCTTGGGCAGATAACCTAGTACTTACCTATGAACCTATGAACCTATAAGAAAATAAAAAAACAGGATAAGCACTTTCAGGCTTCCACCAACCCTTCTTCAGATCTGCCATTAAAAACTGAATTCCAGCATTTATAGAAAATCAGTATCTCCTTCGTAACACTCTCTTTTAAACAGCAAATCAAATCCTTCTATGTAACGTCCGCCCTTTCAGGGCAGGTTTGAGCAGTAGATTAGTATTAAATCCATTAGGTTTATAGGCCTGTAGCTCAGCTATCTCTTTTACTGAAGGGCCTGGTGACCACATTAGTTTTTTTTACGTTATTATTTATTTTATTCTCCTTCAGCTCATTAACTGTCATTCCTTACTTGTTTGGATTTTTTTTTGTGTGTGTGTGTGTGTGTGTGTGTGTGTGTGTGTGTGTGTGTGTGTGTGTGTGTGTGTGTGTGTATGTATATGTGTATATATATATATATATATATATATATATATATATATATATATATATATATATATACACACACACACACACACACACACACACACACACACACACACACACACAGACACACACAAAGAGAGAGATGGTTTTAATTTAGATGGTTAAACATGTATATGCACAAATGCTTTTACTGATGTAAGAAAAGTGAATAATCATATGAGCAAACATTCTTTTTAAAAAAAGAAGTTATGTATTACCATAACATTCCATCTGTGTTGTAGATCTTTATTCATCCATTAATGATAGGACTTGGTTCCGTCCTCAGAACCGACAAGGCCGTTTCAAAGCTCGCGCCAGTCAAAAACTCTCAGCTAAGACCTACCCATAATGCCCCTCTCATAATTACTCCAGATCAAGTTTGCCTGCCCCTATATAATACAGATAGTAAGAGAAAAACAATAGGAGGCTATGTCTGAGCAAATAACCTAAACAGGAGTTCCTAAAGTCCACCAGGAGTCCAGACAGGGGGAAAGAGGGCTGGAAGTAATCAATGAATAAAGATGTACAACACAGATGCAACGTTATGGTAAGACATAACTTCTTTATCTGATGTTGTAAATCTTTATTCATTCCTTACTGATAGGACCGAGTCCCCAGCTACTTGAATCCTGGGTGGCCCTAAGGGAGGATATTCCCGTGCACCATAGAACCAAAAGATGCTCGTCCCCTGGAGGCCAAATCCAATTTTTAATGAGAGATAAAGGTATGAGGTCTTGCCCAAGCGGCTGCTGCACAGATATCATCCATAAAAGCTCTGGAATGAAAAGTTACAGAAGTAGCCATCGATCCAGTAGAATGAGCCTTTATTCTGGAAGGTAAGGATAGCTTATTCTGTTGGTAGATAAAGGTAATGACATTTCTAAGCTTGGAGGATAGAGACACATTGGAGACAGGGTTACCCAATCTGGGTCCTGCAAAGGCCACAAACAATTGATCCATTTTTTTCTGAAAGATTTAGTCCTGTCCAAATAACAACAAAGCTGTCAATGCACATCAAGGTTGTGCAAAAGGTACTCTCTTCTATTTGAATGCTGAGGGAAGATAGATTGGTTAATGGAAAATCCAGAAATGACCTTTAGCAAAAAAGTAGGGTCAGTACGAAGGGACACTCTATCCCTGTGGAAGTTCAAGTAATATCTCTTGATACTCAAGGCCTGCAACTCAGATACTCTTCTCGCTGAGGTAACTGCTACTAGAAGTAAAGTCTTCCATAACAAAAACTTTATATCACAAGAATCAAAAGGCTCGAAAGGAGGACCTGTTAGTGATTGAACTACCAAGGTCAAGTCCCAGGGTTCTATGGGGGGCTTGACAGGAGGTTTATCGTGTAATACTCCTTTCAAAAAAGTCTTGCTCAGGCGGTGTGACATAACAGAAGAATTATTAAATCCATTATGAAAATTTGTGATAGCTGCTAAATGTACAGTGATTGTTGATGCTGAGGCTCCTGCATGTAGAAGAGTCATCAGGTATTGTAGGATCTATTGAATATGCATAGAGAAAGGATCTAAGTTCTGATCTTTGGCCAAAATAGAGAACCTAGTCTATTTACTTGAATAAATTTTCCTGGTGGAAAGTTTGTGTGAAGCCAGAAGAATTTCACGAATGGGAGATGAGATATCAGGCAGCCTGGTAATCATTGGAAGTGGAGGAACCAAGCTGTGAGCCTGAGGCTGGGGTGAATCATTCCCTGAGGATGAGATAGCAGACCTTGGGAATGATCCAGGATCCATGGACTGTGAATCAGATGAGGCCATAGGAATGGGAACCAGACTTGACAAGACTAATAAGGGGCAATGAGGATCACTTTGCTTCTCAACCTTTGAGCATTCTGGAGGAATTTTGGGATGAGGGGAAATGGGGGAAAGGCATACAGTAGACTCAGGGGCCAATTGTGTGTTAGAGCATCCCTCAGGGGGTCCCCCTGAAGGGGGATCAGGGCAAAGTACCTTCTGCATTTGTTGTTTAAGAGGGAAGCAAACAGATTGCAGCAAGGCTTGCCCCAGCGGTTGAAAATCTGATCCGCTATTACAGGACTGAAGGACCACTCGTGAAGCATCAGGATGTTCCTGCTCAGATTGTCCACAATAAGGTTGGAACTCTCAGGAATGTGCATTGCTATAAGAAAGCGGTTGGAAGCTATCACCCAGTGCCAAATCCTCATGGTTTCCTGACACAAGGGGTAAGACCTGGTTCCACCTTGCTTGTTGCTATACCAGACAACTGACATGTTGTCCGAATGAATTGCATTGGTCCCAGAAGTGAGGGATGTATGGATTGCTTGCAATGCTAAGAGAACTGCCCTCAGTTCCAGGACATTTATGTGCAAACTGGCCTCCATGAGGGACCAGGTGTCTTGGACCGTCTTTCCATGGAAATGCCTCCCCACACTAACAGGGAAGCTTCTGTGGTCACCGTGGCCATGATCTGGGGGAGACAAAATGGTCGACACCAAAGATTTGATTCTGACTTCATCCACCATAGCATTTCTTCCTTGCAAAGGTTTGTAAGACATATCATGTGGTCGCATGGGTGAGTTAAGATCGACCATTGTGAAGAAAGGAGCAACTGTAGTATTCTCATGTGCAACCTTGCCAGTGGTACTAGAGTAATGGCAGCTGCCATGGAGCCTAAGGGTTGCAGTACAAGGCATGCTGGTACAAAGGTCTATGGAAGAAGCGCTTGGATTTGGTGTCTTATTTTCGAAAGCCTGTGAGGAGGGAGGGAAGCTTGACAGGACATTGTGTCGAAAACTGCTTCAATGAATTCCAGTGTTTTTGTTGGGGACATTTGAGATTTGTCCTTGTTGATTGTAATCCCCAAGCAGAGAGTGATGTCTTGAGTGTAAGAGAGAGTGTGGATTAGAAGATTCCTGGTTGGGGCAGTAAGGAGCCAATCGTCTAGATACGGAAACACCTGGAATCCTTGTAGTCAAAGATGAGCTACTACAATTGCCATACATTTGGTGAACACTCAGGGGGCTGTTGAGAGACCGAATGGCAGTGCCCTGAACTGGAAGTGATTGGCTCGCAGCCAGAAATGGAGAAATCTCTGGGAGCGGTGATCCATCTTTATGTGATAATATGCATCCTGGAGGTCTATAGAGCACATCCAGTTGTCCCTCCCTAGAAAGGGGAGAATGGACTGTACCATAACCATCCAGAATTTTTGAGGTTTGATATATTTGTTCAAGAGGTTGAGATCCAGGATTAGTCTCCAGTCCCCTGTCTTTTTTGGCACTAAAAAGAACCTTGAGTAAAACCCGGATCCTCTCTGGTCTGGTGGGACTGGTTGGATAACTATTTTGCTTAGAAGCTTTTCTATTTCTAAGGCTGCTACCTCCCTCTGACTGGGTGGTACATTGGGGATTTGTTTGATGGGTCTGGAATTTAAATTGAATGGTATCTGGTAGCCTCTGGAAATTATTCTCTGCACCCAAACATCGGTAGTAGTAAGTTGCCAGGCTGGTAGGTGCAGAGTAAAATGACCCCTGACTGCTTCCAGAGGAAAGCAATCGGGCCGCTGCTCAGGAGCACTAGTAGGGTCAGCCGGAGAAGGAATCTTTAGCAGCCTGGTTATGCAGACCCCGTCTACCCCAAAAGGGGCATCTTCGAGATGAGTTGCCCCCTCTGCCCCGGGGATTTGCTCACCACGAGTGTCATGAAAAGATACTTGGGATTTCTTGAACCACAATTTTCCTCCCCTCTGGTTCCTGGAGTAGGAACACTGGGGTGTGGAACAACTTATGCCCACAGAAGACAAGGCCTTTCCATCTTTCTCACTTCGTGCTAGTGTGTCTCGTACTTTGGGATCACAAAGTTCAGATTCATCGAAAGGCACATTGACAAAGGAAGATTTAAAGGGGTCTGTGAAATCACACAAATGCATCCAAGCATGACGTCTCATGACAATGCGTGATGCGGCAGCTCGAGCTGCCCCCTCAGTGGTGTGAGATATCAAACGCATCGAGGAGTTTGAGATAGATTCAAGAGTAGCTAGCTGTGCAGTGACAGTGTCTCGCACCTCATCAGGCAGTACTCCCAACAAAGAGGAAGATATTTCAGAGATTAAGTCTCTTTGGAGGCGAGCGAAGTGTTCCAGATAGTTCAGTGACTGAATGGCAAAGGTTGCTGGAGCATAGGTCCCGTTGCTTAGTCTGGCCATGGACCAAGACTCCCTGCTCGGAGGATGGATAGTGGAACTATCTTCTGCCAGTTCCCTCTTGGTGGCCACAACTACAACCACGGAATCAACCGTCAACTGCTTGGACCAGTCGGGCTGGTCTTCAGGGGTAAATATAATTTTGTCCGGCCTCCGAGGGACAGGTTCTTTGTTATTTGGGGCCTTCAAGGCACACTGCACGATCAGCCTAATAAGCTCATCCGCAGATGGGGTCACCGAGGAAGTAGATGGCCAGGCATGGAAGGCCTCCAAGAACACTGATTCTTCAGAAGAAGGGTTAGAGGACTTCCAGTCTCCCCGCAGCTTGAGGATTTCAGGAATGTCTCCAAATGAGATGTCATCTGTGGGAAACCATGGGAACCCTTCCCCCTCATGGCAATCGGTGTCCTTAGTGATAGATTCCTCAGGGGAGTCAAGGTGCTTCCTCTTGCACAGTTTCTTCTGGGGTACCTCCCCAGTAGGATCTTCTGAGGAGGACTCCGGAGAAAGGGTTCCCTCCAAAGGGAAGTCTTTCTGCTCCCATGCCAAGGATCCCAAAGTAGGTGGTTGGGACAGCTGCATGCTAGAGGGGGGTTCTGGTGCCGATGTCATTGATGCTGACTGTGAGCCTGCAGAGGCAAGAACCCTCTCCAGCACCTGGAAAGCAGGCCCACCCAAGGAAGGATGGGAGCCCAGAAAAGAGAAGGACAACCTCAGAACCAGGGTCACACCCCACCCTGAGGAACCCATTTCCAGGTGAGAGGACTGGAAGCTGTCGGAGCTGTGGACATAAATGGCACCAGCAAAAAAATAGGTGCCGGGCTAGGTACCAAGGTGCTGACAGTCCAAACACTGCTCTGAGAGTTCACTGGCTCCAATGGAGTCGATGCGGCAGGGGTGGTCAGTGCCAACAGGGAAAAATCCACAGTCGGGGCTGAGACGGTATGCACTGGGGTGGACACTGGTACCGAGATCTCCAGGACCTAGGTAGAGGCTGGAGGAGGATAAACAGGAGAATATGCTGTGAAGGACTCTGCACCAAAGGGGACAGAAGGTCTAGCTGGAGTGGGCAATCCCTAGCTGCCAGAAGCTGGTCCACACCCCACACTACATCTAGTTCAGAAAGACTCCTGGAGGCTGCTGAAGGAGAATCAGGTCTTTCAAGAAAGGGGCTAAACTGATGCCCCAAAAAAAGGGTTGTACATTGAAGAGTATCTGATTCTTGGTAGATATTCGACTTTAGAAACCGAGGTCATAATCTGTGGAGCCGAAGAAGCTGTCGGCACCATGGCCAGGGATGGTGCCGAAGCAGGTAAGGTCATGAAAGTCAGTGTCGGAACCAAGGAGGGCACCGAAACCAGTGGTGGTGAGGCTGGAACCGAAACAGGAATCAACATCAGAGACAGCACCAAGGGAGAAGACACTGGGCCTGGTGCCGAAGAGGTCTGCGCCGAGGGTACCAGAGAAGCATGGAGCTGACTCGGCTCCATAACTGATAGAGATGCAGGAACCAATTGACTCTGTTTTTCCTTGTGTTTCTTGGTCTTAGGTTGCAGTGAGACCACCGGCCCATATAGATCCTCCGAAAAAGGCATTTTGATTAAACCTTTCAGAATTAGTTTGTTTTTATGCTATGCTAGAGTGTGATTGCTAAAACTAGAACAAATGTCACAATCAGCATTTATATGGTCCACTCCCAAACAGTAAATGCATTGAGCGTGGCTGTCCGAGTTGGGCATCTTACGCCCACACTTGTCACACTGTTTAAACCCCAATTTAACCTTGTTTGACATAGTACAGGACACAAAGGGCTATTCTAAAGAAAAAACAACAACAAGGGAAAGAAAAAAGAGAATACCAATGATGGTATTTGAAAATACCACAAGTGGTAAAGAAAGGCCTACCAAAGACAGAAGAGAAGGATAGTACCAATGATGGTAGAGATTTAACTACCAAAGGTAGAGGGTAGGAAATAAAAGCAGGTTATAGGCAATATTAAGAAAAGGCTAAACTGACTAAAAAATGGAAAAGTTTGAAGAGAAACTACACAAAAAATCACAAATTTTCACTTAGCTTTGAGAGATGTCTAGGCACGTCTAATGAGGGACGCGGCAAATGAGATCTGGAATAACTATGATAGGGGCATTATGAGTAGGTCTTAGTTGACACTTTTTGGCTGGCACGAGCTTGGAAACGGCTGTGTCGGTTCTGAGGACGGAACCGAAGTCCTATTAGTAAGGAATGAATAAAGATTTACAACATCAGATGTGGATTTACAGGCAGCCTTTTGTAACTGATTATATTGCAGCAGGGTAAGGGAATTTGCCATTGTGTACTGTTATGCAATCTCAGAATTGGTACACAGTATATAATTAGCAGGGGAAGTGGGATGGTGCAGGTGGCTTGTCTCCCACCCAGCAAAAAAAAAATAGTTTTAGCTTCTCCTGTTCTTTATCATTTTTATATTTCCTCTAAAATGATCACTTATTTTACACACATATGCATATCTATCTATGTTTGTGTGTGTGATTGAATTCACTAAAAAAAGCAAATCCTTGTAGTGAGGTGCAATATATTTCCATTATTAGGGAGTAGAATGTCTTAACAAAGTGGAAAATTGCTACTTTATGAGTAAAGAAATTGCTGACTGAGACTCCTCAAAATCCAGAAAAAAACTCAAACTCTAGACAATCTCAATTGAAACTTTAATGTAATCAAACACTTATAACGTGTTTAGAAATCAGTGGTTCTTTTTTGATGAATAAAAGATAATGAATAAATGATTCCATTTGCCCTTAACTGAGCTTCATCATATCTAACTCCACTATACAAAGCATGCAGCAATTAACTCAATAATGCTATATGCTTTTATGTATATACTGCATTAATAAAGAGAAAAAGTTGTAAAAGGCAATAAATCAGAGTGGCTGTAGTCAGGTTCCTTCCCAACAAGAAAAGACACTATGCACACCACTCTTTTTGATGTCTTATCTATATGCTTGTTAGTGTACACTGAGTACTGAAACAATCACCAAAAAAAAGATTAGTAAAGCAGTAATTCAATATGGCTCCAATCAAGTTTGTGCCCAGCTAGAAAATACACTGTGTGAAGCATTCCTTTCAGAGTCTTATGCGTGTGCATATAAAAATTATTTTTAATCTTCTTCACTGTCTGACTGCTCTCAGACTCATAGCCTGAAGATGAGAAGCCTGTAGAGGTACACAAGAGAGGGTCCTTTGCTTCTGATTCCCCATTAGTTACATAGCCAAAGCTATCCCCTATGGTTGCAGCAGGCAAGCTAATGAGATAGCCTTAGACTTCAATGTGGAGACAAATTAGCAGGATCACTTCATCAACTTCAGGATTATCTATTATGGTAGAATGCAAAGACAGCACTCAGCAATCTTCTTAATTGATAACAATAAGACTGTCAAACTTAGTCCACAACAATCAACTTTAGAAGCATAGCAGAATGCCCAGGAGAGTTTTTTTATCTGAAAACTAAGATTACACACAGCCATGTTACACCAAAACAATTTAAAAAATATTGTATACCATAACACAATCCCACTTTTTGATAAGACTGAAATATTACTTTCCTCGGATCAAATAATAAAAACACATTTGCATCACTGGTTTATACAATGGTCTGTGTAGAAATAATGTCCTTATTTCAGAAACCAACTCATCGTTTATAACCTATAAAATGAGGCAATACTTAATAATAATAATAATAATGACGGGTGACCCCCAACATTGACTGGGTCACACCCTAACCTTTCAAGCTCATTGGATTAACTCATCTAATTAGTGTTCCCACAAGATATGACAAATCTTCAAGCAAACCAGAAAACATTACACAAAACAGAATCCTTCCAGACATTCTGTCCAAACACCACCCAATTTACATCATCAGGTACCTTTATAAACATACAGATGTGTTCATTATAACATTGGAAGAAATCTTATTAAATTGAAATGTTTTCTGTATACCATAAAATTCTCTGACTGAAAGCGAATTAAAGCTCAATGTCTAGGTAAGGCAGTAGAATATTTGAATAGTACTTGATTTAACATCATAAACTGTCAACCCTCTGCATAAGGAAAAGAATAACTGTGGGAGGTTGGCATAATGGTTAAGGTGCTTATATTGCAGACAGAAGGTGCAGAGTTTTGATTCTCATATGGGGTAAATGTCTTGGCTTAAAATGACCCACAAGGGCAATTAGCCTAGTACTAATCTATGAACCTCTGAACTAAGTATCACTAGGTCTACTAAACAGTAAAAGGATAAGGCCTGGGATGAATGGCATAAAAACAGAATCCCTGCTAAACTACAAAGTATAGGTACCTAAGAAATCAAACTAAATCACACATCTACCTTGACAAAAAAAAAAAAAACTATTTCACAAACTTACAAGAACATCACATCAATAAATCAAAAGATTTCTGGGGAACTATAAATAGGCTAATAAAAGCAAACAAGAATACACAACCAAGTCTTTTGTCCATATAATATAGCTACTCCTTTGCAACCACAGTTAATGAACACATCAAATAAGCTGCCTCATCTGTAGCAGAGCAACAGAATAGACATACATCTATAACTAGAAACACTTCTATATTTTATGTACAAGCCATCTCCACCAATATTACTAGAAAACTTCTCAAAAAAATCAAACTACTACTATACCAGCTGATAACATCCCTGTTGAATATATCAAACTAGGTAGATAAGTTTAGCTAGCCTACCCTGTGTCTATTCTTATCAAAAGATCTATAGCAGAAGTTTATATTCCTAAACTCTGGAACAACCTTTTATTGTACCACTACACAAAGACGGCAATTTCCCTGAACTTTCAGATATGACCTACTGCAACTCCTCCACCATTATCCAAAATTCTTGAGAGTGTATTTACAACCAACCCTTACAACACCTTACCAATAACAAATACCTACTCCTTATACAACATTAGATTCTACCTATATCTTACTACAGAGACAGCTGTACAGTTTTTTATTGACAGAGTAAAGCAAAACTTAAACAAAAGGTAATTACTATCTACCCTGTCCCTTGGCTTGTCAAATATTTCTTTTTAAATTGCATGTCTTTTTAAGTATTTTTAGACAAAGAAAGGGCAGGTTCAACAAAGTCATAGCACTTCTAGTAACAACATAACACTTCCAATATTGTGAAAAAGGAAATCACCGATAGAACAATAACTTGGAATATTAGAACATTAAATCAAACTATATACGTTATGGAGAAGTCAGAGTCAGCATAGCACAGTCTTACAATCTTCAGCTCAGTATATCATTAAACACTTATATTTTTTTCAATAGATTCCTCCATGCTTGGGGAATCTCTTCCTTTGATCCCAGGGTCTTAAAGGATAATAAAATCTGTCAAACATGTGAAGCACTTTCAGGATAGGCATATCTGGGGCAGTTAGACTCTAATTCCATTCTCATGCCAGTTGCATCTTAACTACACTATCTGTTTCCCGCATTACATTTCTAGTACTGTCCCTTCCCTATCTAATGCCTAGTATGCAGAGCTTTTATTCTGTTGTTGGGCTGTCCCCAAAAACATTTATGAGCACTTTCCTCAGCTTTTTCTGATAGACCTGAGCTCAAACACTCACATAAATCATATGAACTTTACCTGTATTCGCCACACCACATCTCCAGCACTTACCACTCTGGAGTCTCCCTTTTCTAAATAATTTTGTTGGGAGTGTGATACCACACTAATCTTGTACTCCACACCACTTTCCTCTGACTTCCATATTCTTCTGTACCAAAGCCCATTCCTTCTGAGAGATTACAATGCTTTATTTGTGCTCCCAGTTCCTCTGTATAGCTCTTACTAATGCCCATGCCTTCTTACCCCATATCTCTGTAAATATATATATATATATATATATATATATATATATATATATATATATATATATATATATATATATATATATATATATATAAGGCTTACCCTACTTTTGTTAACCCCTGACCATTTATTTCATGGTATTACTGCCTGTCTCTTCCTTTCTCTGTACTGTTCTCTTTTTTATACACTACCTAGTTGTTCTAATACAAACCAGTCCCCACTTTCTATCCTAAACTCTACCTTCAAATATTGAAATGTTTTTCAATCAGCCAGACAATCCTTCTTCTCTAACTGTGACCAATTAGTAGTGCTCTATGTCTGCCACCTTTCCCCTGATATCTTCAGAGATATATCTAGTTACGAGTGGATTAACCCAAATCCTGTCCTGTGGGCCTCTTCCTCATTCAAAATTCCTGATTGCTGTCTTCAAGCCATGAATTGTACCACTCCTACAGGATTCAGGCAAGTCCCTTCATACCTGCATATAAATATCCTTCTGTATTAGCTTCTATCTCTTGCAATAATTGCTCTAAATCAGAGGCTAGTGCATATCTCAACAACTCCGTCATCACCCAACCTATCAATGATATTATGATTTGCTGCTTTACTAAGAACATTCTACATCCCCTTTCATCAATGACATACACATTCTGCATTCATTGGATCTAACTGATTTCTGGTGTCCTATACAATGAAGATAGGCAACGCATTACATAAAAATGATGTCAACACCTTCAAAGTTGTTGCCTTGACCTTAAACGAGGCAGTTTTCAGCATACTATCTTTTGCCATCCATTCTGTCTATATCCTTACCATGATCCTCCTAGGATTTCCCTACTACTAGCACTAGATATTTGTGATGTACTACTTCATTGACCCTCTTGTTCTGCTCCTGTCTTTTTTCCTCAACCTCGGCAGCACCAATTTGTCCTCATTAGATTCCAAGCCTGAGGTCTGCCTGAAAGTACTACATTTATCTAACACTTCCTCTAAAACTGTATCTATTTTGCTAGTCATCAGAATGCAGTCATCTGCAAATATCAGGATTATACCATCTCCTCCTATCTTCCTATGCTTTTTATATAGTAAATGTGTTACCTGAAAAGCAAGCTTTTACATCACTATAATGAAAATCCCTGGGAATAGTGACCATCCCTTTCTTGTACACTTCTCTGTACACTCTAGTTGTGATAATCCTCCATTAACACATAACTTAAATGTAGGCCATTTATACAGGAGTGTGATAAACTGAGATCCTGCCAGCCTGGAATTTTAATGTATTTTCTGAGATTGTGAACTCTTTTGTCACTGTGTTGAGTTAATGAGTATTGTCTTGTATTTTTATTATTTATTATTAAATATATTTAAAACTTTTAATTGTGGCTGGTTTGTGTAGAGATATATAAGCTCTTAGAGAATGTGCATATATTTGATGATACTGTACAGGCCACTCCTAAATAGCCTTCAAGTCATAATCACACATCATTTGGAGAACAGTAACATTACACAGTAGAATTGGTCACCCTTTGTAAGGGCCTTAAGGTAGCTGATAAGTAGTGGTTGATGGCAGGTGGTACTACCATATAGTCTGGGCAGAAGGAGGCATAGCTAGTGAACTTGTGCCAGCCTTCCCCAGGAGTGTATGTGTGTTTGTATATAAATCAAATCTCAAAGTGTGTGAGTGTGTGTCAGCTACTTGGGCAGGGACACGAAGCACTGGTTGGACAGAGAGGATGCTGGAGGTTTTGGCTTGACCACTCGACTGAAATCTTAACCTTATAGCTGTGCCAGTGAGGAGTCTTATTGGGGATCTGGAGAGATAGAGGGAAAAAACAGCCCCAGACTGACCTCTGTGCACTGTGATCTCTGTGTGTTCTTAAGGGAAATTGTACTTTAATGTGTGTGTACTTGTCATACTCCGAATGGCATGTCCCTCACTGGTGTTAGTGGTGAGGATTGAGGCTCCTTGATTACTGGACCAGGGCAGGGGCATCACATATTAATTGTTTGGCAGTGGTGGGATATCCACATCAAATATTAAGTGGTTGATTGTGGTGAGATAGCTATATCACATATTAATTGACTTGTAGTGGTGTGGACATTGAATCCTTGTAGCTTGTGTAAAGTGATCACTAAATGTGTTGTTGTACTCTAAATCAGCCACACAGTGAACATTCAGAGTCCATATCATAACTGTTTTATTTCTTTTGTTAGCTTAGTTAGTCAGAGAGAGCAGGCAAGTATGTCAGCAGAGGAGTATGGCAAGCTGATAAGGAGCCAGTTTGCTGAGACGTGCCAGGCTAAAGGACTGGTGCATGGAAATCTAACTAAAGCAGACATGATTGCAGCATTAGACACAACTGCATCTGAGAATAGCAACCAGGAGTACGATCAGACTGGCTGTGGAGATGTACAGCACTCAGAGAATGGACAGCTTGACCTTTCTACTGAGGACTTAAAAATCCATCTGGAGTTAAAGAGACTTGAGTCGTAGGCCAAGCGTTTAGAAACAGAAGCAGCAGAGAGACTGAGGCATCTAGAGACTGAGGAAAATGAGAAACTGCAATGTCTGCAGGCTGAGGAGAATGAAAAACTGCTATGCCTGGAAGCTGAGGAGACATAGAGACAGAGGCAACATGAAAAGTAGATGCTGACTCCGTGCCAGAGTCATGGAGGTAATGGGGAAAAGAGTAACTGAACCCCAACAGCAACAAAGGTCATTAAATGTCTTACACAATTTACAAAGGGGAATAATTTTGATAGCTTCATTCATATGTTTGAGAGGGTATGTAAACAGTATAATGTTGACCAAGGGCTCTGGGTATGGTTCCTGACCCCCTTACTCCATGTTAAAGCTGTAAATGTTTTTTCCAAACTATCTGATTTTGACTGTTTAAATGATAATGTTGTAAAAAAATTTTTGCTAGAATGTTTTAAGCCAATACCTGAAGCTTATAGGAAAAAGTTTTGTGAGCATAGACGCAAGGCAGATAAAAGTGTGTGTGACTACGTTGCTGAACTAAGCACTTATTTTCATAGGTGGATGAGTGGATGCCAGGTCACCACTTTTGAAGGGCTGGCACACCTTTTGGTGAGCGAACAAAGCCCTTAGCACTTTGCCTGAGGACATGAGGATCGGGTTAGCTGATAGAGAATGTCTTACTGTAGATGAGTTGGGGAAAAAGAGAGACCTCTACCTAGCAAGCAGGGCATCACTGCACAGGAAAGGGACACCAAAGTGCTGCTCACGGGTCTAAGAGAATCCATGGTGGGCAGCCCAAACTGCCCCAACAGAATCTACCAGTAGCAGGGGAAACCACTAGTCCAGGTACACATCCAGCACCTAGGGTTAAATGTTTTAAATGCAACCAGTGGAGCCATGTAGAATATAGATGTCAATGGAGGCAAGGTGGGGAACAAAAGGTGAGGGAGCCAGTAAGTGGGAATGACAAAATGCCAACAGTAGATTGTCTTGAGACAACAAGAGTACCAAACTACCATCCTGCAGATGTCCTGATAGGGAAGGATTTTGATAATGCAGTACCATGTGTTCATGTAGTTACATGCAGTCAGGCTTGGATACAAGCATGTGGGTCTGGTAGCCTGGGAAAGACCCAGTCAGACCACATACTAGCAGCCAGGACTGTTGAGGTTGTTACTTTAGAGAGGGAGCTACCCTGTAACAGTGAGACTGAAGGTGAGCCACAACTGCTTGTGGGTACTGATGTTCCCTTGAACAGAGTGACTGCAAGGGCAGAGGTGAGTAGTAGTACCCAGGCTGACAATGAGGCACCACTGTCAGAGGATACTAGACTTCCTGTGGAAGGGGAGCTTGGAATGGTTACAAAGAGAGAGTCAAGACAGGCTCACCTCTCAGATCCTACATTAGAAGGCCTGAGAGAGGTAGCTAGTGAGGCACCTGATTTTCAAGGGAAGGAGGAATCTATATACTGGGACAAAGGATTACTGTATAGACAGTAGACCCCTGAGGGAGGGCTAGAGCGTGAGAGAATACAGAAGTTGGTAGTGCCCAGAGCCTACCATATGGCACTTCTAGCCATAGCCCATGATATTCCCTTTGCAGGTCATATGGGCATAACATGTATGAAGAGACGTATCATGCAGAACTTTTTTTGGCCTGGAATTTCCAGAGATGTAACAGGGTACTGCAGGACCTTTGAGCAGTGCCAAAAGGTAGGCAAGGCAGAAGGCAAGGTGAAAGTTCATTTGATTCCTTTGCCTGTGATTGAGGAACCATCTCAGAGGGTAGCTATGGATATTGTGGGGCCTCTGAGTATCCTATGTTCCACAGGGAAAAATATATCCTAGTGGTAGTAGATTATTCTACAAGATACCCTGAGGCAGTTTTTCTGTCCTCCACTGAGGCAGAAAAGGTGGCAAATGCTTTGCTAGATATTTTAAGCAGGGTAGGTTTCCCAGAAGAAATACTGACTGACAGAGGTGCCAGATTCACACCAGACCTGCTGGCTTGTCTGTGGAAGTACTGTGGGGTGAATCACTTAAAGACCACCCCCTACCATCCCCAGACTAATGGTCTTGTTGAGAGGTTAAATTCTACACTCAAGACCATGCTACGGGCATTTGCAGATCAGTTTAAGAGGGACTGGGACAAATATTTGCTCCATCTGTTGTTTGCATACAGAGAGGTGCCCTAGGAATCCACAGGTTCTTCACCCTTTGAGTTGTTGTATGGGCCTTGGGTGAGAGGACCTCTAGATTTAATTCGAGATGAGTGGGCGAGTGAGTATGAATCCCAAAAGGAGTCTGTTGTGGCATGCATCTTAAACCACAGGACAAGGCTTAGGGAACTCATGGGCTTGGCCCAAGAGAACCTGGCAGAAGCCCAACAACAGAAAAAGGTCTGGTATGACAAGAACGCTTGAGTTAGGGAGTATGCTGTAGGGCAGCAGGTAATAGTTCTTTTTCTTGTCAGACATAACAAGCTGCAGGAAGCTTGGGAGGGACCCTACAAGGTGGTAAGGAAGGTCAATGATGTTATCTACATGGTAGAACTGCTAGGCAGGAGGCAGGAGCACAGATTGTACCATGTTAACATGATGAAACCTTGCCATGATAGGGAGTCCCTTGTGCCGAGTATTTTCAGTACAAGGCAGGAGGAGTCTGAGTGGAATCTATACCTACAAGGAGCCAGCGAGGAAAATCTCAAATTACTGTGGTGGAGCTTAGGGTTGCAGGCATATGATGGCTCAGTGCAACATGGTACTGGGTTCAGCAATGCCAAGGTTGCTGGAATCTCAAGACAGGGAATCGAGTAAAGTATTCCCAGATAGGGTCAACCCTCTCAAGCAATGTTTCTCAAGGGTCACTTGAAAAACTAGCTTGAGTTCTTATTGGGGGGAGAAATGTGATAAACCGAGATGCTGCCAGCTCAGCTAGCTGGAATTTTGTAAATGATTACTTGTCACATGAAAATATTAATATGATTTATATAGAAATGTGACACTGCCAACCCAGCTAGGTAGAATTTTTAAATAATTCTATGTCAATTGTGAATAGTAATATGCTTTGTATGCTTGCTTTAAAAATGTAAGAAAACTATATGTTCTGTACTGAGCTTCAAGATTGTAACCACAGTGCACCCTGCTGGAAAAGAGCAGAAGTGTGTATAAACTATATGTCAGTGCAAATGTATGTTTTTATAGTAGAAACTGGGACATACAGAGTTAACTTGCAAAACTCTAACAAAATAAGTTGAGTAAAGAGTTGTATGATGTCCTATAAAGTCAGCTTATCTCAGCTTAGATACAGGATGTATAGGCTAGGTGCTTCTTTCTATTGTCTGGAAACAGAGGTAATTACAGGTTTCCAAGGTAGTTGTTTTATGACTTCCAGTTCAGGCAAGCTTCTAAGAGGGAATTGTCAGCTTCTGAGAGATAAATATTTTAACAGAGACATGTTAAAATTTAAGTTCCTGCTAGCCTGGGAAACTTAGTCAGAGGTGACAAGTATGATGTAATCTGAGATGATTCAACAGTAATGTGTATTACTAATTTAAGAACTATCTCACAGAGAAAGTCAGTGCATTTTGTATCTTGTTCTGGATCTGTAAACATCCTCTCACCAGGACTTTTTGTCTTGCTCTATAAGTAAGTTATTTAGGGATAGTGATATCTCTTAGAGATAGGAATGTGTTCTGTATTTATGTGAGATTGTCCTACAATGTTATTTTAAAGTATTTCCTGTGATTGTTAACTCTATTGTCACTGTGTTGAGTTAATGAGTATTGTCTTGTAGTTTTATTTATTATTAAATATATTTAAAACTTTTAATTGTGGCTGGTTTGTGTAGAGATATATAAGCTCTTAGAGAACTTGCATGTATTTGGTGATACTGTACAAGCCATCCCTAAAATAGCCGTCAAGTCTTAGTCACACTTACTATTTGGAGAACAGTAATATTGCACAGTAGAATTGGTCACCCTTTGTAAGGGCCTTATGGTAGCTGTTAAGTAGTGGTTGATGGCAGGTGGTACTACCGTATAGTCTGGGCAGAAGGAGGCATAGCTAGTGAACCTGTCCCAGCCTTCTCCAGGAGTGTCTTTGCATTTGTTTATAAATCAAATCTCAAAGTGTGTGAGTGTGTGTCAGCTACTTGGACAGGGACATGAAGCACTGGTTGGACAGAGAGAATGCTGGAGGTTTTGGCTTGACCACTTGGCTGAGATCTTAACCCTATAGCTGTGCCAGTGGAGAGTCTTACTGGGGATCTGGAGAGAGAGGGAGAAACCAGCCCCAGACTGACTGTGATCGCTGTTTGCTCTTAAGGGAAATTATACTTTACTGTGTGTGCACTTGTCATCCTCCCAATGTGCATGTCCCTCACTGGTGTTAGTGGTGGGGATTGAGGCTCCTTGATTACTGGGCCAGGGCAGGGGCATCACAAGGAGCTTCACCCACTTTAGAAAAGCTTCTCATATTATTCTTCTCTCTAAACACTCAGAAAGGAATATTATAGATTTGTAGATGTGGACTAGGCTAACGAATACAAGAGCCTTTTATTTAACAGTATTGTATGCCTTCTTGGTGCTATACACTGCTAAACTGCTATACAATGCTAACCTGTCCTTGAATCTTCTACCCCATATTTGTCCAGAAATGCAGCCAGCCTCCACTAATTGCCCACAATGTTCCTCTCTTCAACAGACACTTTGTCCCTCCTCTTTTAACCCTGGTAGTTGTTTCTCAACACACTTTGCTAATGTTCTTTCTAGAATTTTGAAATTCAAGTTAATAAGTAAAATAAACCTCAAATTGTTAAACTTTGCTAATACTCTTTCCCCTTTGGCAATGCTGTAATAATGTCCTGATTGTATTTAGTTAAAACATGTCCACTATTCATCTGATGCTTATACATTTCTGCTAAACTTGCCCCAAGATGATCTTTACTCACTTTTAGACTTCTGTAGTAAATCCATGAATACCCACATCCTTATTGAGATTCAGATAAGAAATGGCTGAATGCATCTCTCCCACAATTTTATCATAATCTAACCATCTACTTTACTTCCTTATCAACCTGTTTGCCTCTGTTGCGGAAAATCCCCACTGCATCTTAAATTCCTGTTTCATTTCAGTGTACAGATCACTACAGTACTCACTAAATGATCCCATTATCTCGTACAGATCACTACAGTACTCACTGAATGATCCCATTATCTCGTACAGATCACTACAGTACTCACTAAATGATCCCATTATCTCGTACAGATCACTACAGTACTCACTAAATGATCCCATTATCTCGTACAGATCACTACAGTACTCACTGAATGATCCCATTATCTCAGAATCTGTATTGAATATCAATCTGCCCTTATTTCCAGGCCAGTATCATTGTCCTTTCTACTCTTTGTCTAAAAGACATGCCATCCATCCTGGGTACCTTTCACTTCTTACCCACCAAAAGTCCCCCCCCTCAAAAGTAGTTTTGCCTCTTGTTAGGATACATCCAGAAATTCATTGTCTGTCTTTAACATCTGTATTATAGGTTTACCTTCTTTTCTAAGAACCACTTCTTGAATCTTAAGTTGCACTCCTTGTAATTGTTTCTCCCTTTTTTGAATCACATTTAACATTTGTCTTCTGTATTTGCATTCATGCTGCATCAGTTCATCCATTAATGTGACCCTCTCCTGCAGGTATCCCCAAACCCTTTACTATCCAGCTCAATTTTGTCCAATACATCTGCTATTAGACTCGGTAACTCAATTTGTTTATCCCCTTTCCACTTGCAATGGGTCCATCTTCACCTTTGAATCCTTTTCCCTTAATGTGACATCAACACTTCTAACACTACCATTGCATGATCTGATACATTGATTTCTTGTGGCTTAATTTGATTTTTTTCTGGAGAAGTCCACAGTCCTTTTTGTTCCTGTATATGTCGATACCCATGTATGTTCCATGCATCTCAACTGCAAATATCCCTTTTCTTTTTCTGATGCTCAGTATCTACATTATTGTCCTGTCCAATTGAAGTCTCCATCTCCTGTTCAAAAGGCAACTGCTTTCACTCTGTCCTCCTATTACAGCTGGTTATCTTTGGCTTTACACTCCTCTGAATCCTCTCTGCCCTGCACCTATCCAGGAGAGCCTTGACAGCAGTACCTTTCTGCAACAAGCATCTTTCTAAATGGTGCTTTTTGTTTTATTGTTGCCTCTGCTTTTTTCTTATTAAATCCCATTCCATTTCTTTTTTAAGATCTGGTCTACCAAATCTCATTTCTGTGAATATACACACCGTTCCTTCGTTTTGTGATGAAATTACACTGTCTCCTCTACTTTTTGTTAAAAAACAAAAAAAGTTTATTTCCCTATGCTCTGGTGTAAAAAATTGGTGAGTATAACAGAGTTTATTTATTTATTTATTATTATTTATTTTGTTGACTGAGTTTGTCATACTGACCTGAAAGCCCTTTTTCAGTGGAGGCCCAGGAAGAAAAGCTCCACAAATTTACAATAAAAATATAAACAAAAACATTAACATTTTCAAGTTGGCACAGTAAAAGCATAAAAATTTTATATGCTTGAGTTATTTGATAATTCAAACCCACGGGCAATTTCTTGCACCTTAGTATCTGCTGCCTTACTTAAAATTGCTGTCTTAAATAGACATGAACTTATCTCAAAGCAGTCCTATGTACTTTATCCCTTTAAAGATTATTCAGTTTTGTTCTTGATTTGTGCATTGCAGTCCAAACATATCCGGGAGCAGCACTGGGTGTTTATTTCTTCCCAATTCTTTGTAATCTGTTAATCATAGGATCAAGGTGCATGGGGATATGCATAGTGTTATGGAAAATACATTCCACACCTGGCCTAAGTTTGCAATCTCCTCCTAACTCAGCCTGGATGTTTACTTCTCTAGAGTGATTCCCCATTTCATCTAATTTATTGTAGTACTACTGAAGACCTTCTTTAGTCTGCTCCATCAATCATCACATGCTGTCATCCTCTTTCTCTACTTTACTGATAGTCACCACAAAGTTGTTCAGTTTTCCTACCAATACCTTCAGGAGCTGTTGCTACTGTGTAGCAGCCATTGTCATAGGGCCCAACTTCAGCAAATACTTTGAACATGTGCTCAGATGGAATACCGAGTCTGTCATCTAGTGAAACACTTTTAAAGCACTCTGGAAACTGCATCTGGTAAGAATCATTTGTGGCACACAGTTTGTTATTAAACAGCTTTGCACAAACCCAGGAATGATGTATAACCAACATTTAGCTTCTCGTTGTGGCAGAGTTCACGACTCAAGTAACCATACTCTTCTGAGCTAGCCACAATCACCATCTGTGTAAGACTTTTGTTACATATCACTTTCCTTACTAATACAGAGATTTTCCTCCTTAGGGAAAAATGACAACACATTATCCCGATGGAGCAGTTATCTTTGTGATAAAGTGCAGTGTGTAAAATGTCAGGACAACATTTTTATTTGCCTTCAGTACAAGTAGGAGTTCCACAGAATTCTAGGCCCCCTGTTCTTCAATATTTTAATTAATAATTTGAATACTGTTACTCAACAAGCCTCCATAATACAGTATGCTGATGGTTCAACACTAGTATGCTCAGCAGAATATTCCATGCAGCTGAAAACCTATCCAAAAACATGTAAACAATAATAAAAATAAAAAAGCAGGCCACCAAGGCAGTATTTCTATGAAACACACGTTTATTTAACATTAAATACTGTTAAAGTAAAACCAGATAAGCACTTTCACCAAGAAACATGAATTGGTTTCATCAGTCATTCAATTGTGATGTAACTTCCTTTATATACTCTAATTACTTAAGCAATTGCTCATGATTTTGCTTGCATCAATGAATTACCCTGACTAAACTTAAAGGCATACTTCCTCTGAGTAAAGTAGAGGCCGTAATAAGAATATTCTTGAACTGTATCTTACTGAAATTGGTACACCTTGTTTGCTCTAGCATAGACTAGATCCAGGCCTGCTGAATCTAGCTTTGTTTATATGCTTGTTGTTTGTTTGCTTGTTATTTCCCTGGAAGCTAATTCCACCTAATACGCAACTTCTCAGCGCTTCTGTGGATCACTAGTGATATCTGCATTGCTTACTGTACTTATTTCCTTGTTTCACTTGAAAGAAAGTTACTGTTTGTCGTTTTTGCATTTAGTTACTTGTAACACATTGCACTCAAGTTACCTGGCACTTGCTCACTAAAGCAATTATATAAGTCAGCACTAAAATTAAAAGCACTACACCCTCACTCCCCACTGGCCCTTGTTTTCAATTAAGGATTTCCCAATATTATTCTAGCATGTCCAAAGGTCAGTTGTCAATCTCCTCTCCGGTCCAGCTGGTGAATCTGGGAATCTTGAGGCAATGTTATAACTGCCTCATGTACACAGACAACCCTCTCCTCCTCCCACATAACACAAATACTTGCGAGAGATGCAGCTATTTAGCCAAACTGGAGGCTGAGCTCTCTCAACTCAGGACTGGCAAGACCAGACAGGAGGAGAAGGCAACTACACACACCACAAAACCAGCCTCACATAATGCTAGCACTCCACTGAATCAAACACATAAACACACAAAGACATACTCGGAGGCTCTGAGTAAAAATTTACCTAAACAGCAGAGGCCTCCAAAGCAGACACCCAAACAACTGCTACCTCAAGACACCCCACAAGCAACACATAAACCACAAAAGCAGTGTGCAAAGCAGTCACAGCCCTTAAGGCCAAATACAACACCAAACATACTTGTCATAGGTGACTTCATAGTCAGACACACTGATGTCCCACTCACCAGGCTGAACAAGGAGAGGGTCACAGTAAGCTGCCTATCGGGCGCTAGAATCCGCCACATAACACAAGCACTCGGGTCACTCCACGGCAAGTACAAATATGACACAGTCATTGTCCATGCTGGTGTGAATGACCTGAGACGTACCTCCCTGGACTACATGAAAAGAGACATAGAGGAGCTCTCTGATTATGTAGCCCAGGCAGGTATGACCCTAACCCTGAGCAGTATCCTTCCTTCACCAAGAATGATGCCACAATATAGAGACAAGATGATCAGCTTTAACAATTGGCTTAATGTCTGGTGTCATTCAAAGGGGATCCAGTGTCTGTCTGCCTGGGATGACATGCTTGACAAGCCACGCTGCTTCGCAAGGGACGACTTGCACCTGTCACCCCCTGGGATTCCGGATATTGGCCAAGGCTCTTGCCACCCCCATAGTGCCTTTTTAGGCAAGGCTCAAATTCTAAACCTACCACCCTAGAAAACAAAAATGGGAAGAAACTGAGGGTAATGCTGCTCAATGCCAGAAGTCTAAATCTCAAAATGCACGCACTCGAGGCCCTTCTCAGTATGGAGAACATCGATGTCTGTGCTGTAACTGAAACCTGGTTCAAGGCTCCTGAGAGCACCCCGGCACTATTAGGTTTTACCTCATATCATGCGTTCCGCCCCAAAACCCGGACCACACCACAAAGGAGGGTGTATCCATATTCATAAAGGATACCCACACCTCCAGGTTGGTGGCAACGCGAAGCTCGGAAACCATCCAGGTGCAACTAACCATAGGCAAAACTGCTCTACAAATTGTAGCATGCTACAGGCCACCCTCTCAAACTCAGGAACCCCACACAGCCTTCCTGAAGACACTGGAGGTTATAAATGTATCTCCAAACACCATCATATTGGGTGACTTCAACTACCCGAATATAGACTGGGAACATTACTCAAGCCCTAACTTTCTAGCCCAACGGTTCCTGGAGTTCATAAATTCAAATGCCATGGAACAGCTAGTCACTGTTCCCATGAGAGGAGAAAATATACTAGATCTCATTGTCACAAACATGGGGACAAAATGCTCCACACCGAAGTATATCCCTCATTGGTGAGATCTGATCATAAACTAATCTCACTGGAAATCCACATCCCGCCCCCACCCCAAACAAAAAAGACCATAGTGAAGAACTTCTCTAAAGCAAACTTCACACTACTCAAGACTGGTGTGGTATCCATCAAGGCCCCTGAGCCAGTGGAAACCACAACCCAAGCTGCGGAAGCCCTTACAAATGCCTTCTATGAACACCTCCAGGACTGCATGGATCAGGCAATCCCAAATAAAACCAAGACTCTTTCCACAAAGGGCAAACGTCCAGTCTGGTGGACCCCAGCCATTAACAAACTTTACAATAAGAGGAGAAAGCTATTACATGATAGAACAAAATCCATAAAAGGGAAGTCACCCCTGATCATTATTAGTAAAAAATACGAGCACTCATAAAATCAACTAAGGCCAATTTTGAGAGAAAAATTGCCATGGATTCAAAGGACAATCATAAGGCCTTTTTCAGCTATGTTAGGAACCTGGGTGGAAACTCCCAGATATGCTCAGAATTAGTCCAAAATGATACAAAAATCACTGAACCCACAGACATTGCCAACATACTGGCAGACAGGTTCAGTGCAAACTTCACCCTCTCCCCCCTAAAGGAGAGATAACTATCCCAGCCGAGTGTAGCCTCCCAGACATCTCAAATGCACAGGTGAAAGCTGCTCTCTCTAAAGCTAAAAACACAGCATCAATGGGACCAGATGGTGTCCCCGGCTGTGTGCTACACGAGCTAAATGAGGAATTAAACCCGCACATAAGGCAGCTGTTTAATCTCAGCCTTACCACAGGATACATGCCCAAGGAGTGGCGTACGGCAACTGTGGTCCCACTCCACAAAGGCGGCACCTCTACGGACCCTGGTAATTACCGCCCCATAAGCTTAACAAGTCTAGTCTGCAAAGCTATGGAGAGGATCATAATGGAGCTCATAAACAAAGATATAGGGGACTTGCAGACATTGGACCTGACCCAGTTTGGCTTTGTCAAGGGAAGATCATGCCTTTTGAACTTGGTCGACTTCTTTGAAACAGTCACCAAGGCCATTGATGAGGGAAAGGCAGTCCATACAGCCTACCTTGACCTTGCAAAGGCTTTCGACACAATACCCCACTCGGATATTGTAGAAAAACTTACCAGTTTAAATGTAAACCCATATGTCACAAGATGGGTTGCAAACTGGCTTAAGGATAGAACCCACAGGGTTAGAGTTGCTGGCGCTGTATCAGACTCCAAGCCGGTCACAAGTGGTGTCCCACAGGGCTCGGTCCTTGGCCCCCTATTGTTTGGCATCTACTTCTCAGAAGTACAGGCCAACATGGGAGGACTTTGGCTGACAAAGTTTGCAGACGACTGCAAACTGGGCGCCATAGTGGAAAGTGCATCGGACACGGATATCCTTCAGAAGGGACTCACGGAAACAGATAGCTGGTGCCAGAGCCATGGCCTGAAGTTAAACGCGAAAAAATGTATAGTCATACCCTTCAGGAAAAACAAGGTAACCCCAAGCTACCATATAGGTGGCAATCCACTAAGCACAGAAGAGGTTATCAGGGACCTGGGGACCCAGGTTGACAGTGGCCTTTCTTTTGACACTCACGTTGCTAAAGTGGTTAGAAAGACCTTCTACATTGCCCACCTGATCATGAAGGGATTCACATCCAGATCTAGTGAGGTCATTGTTCCCCTGTACTCTTCACTTATCAGACCAATGATCGAGTACAATGCCCCATTCGGGATGTATCTCACCCGACATCTGCAGCAATTGGAGAGACCCCAAAAGTTCCTCACCAAAAGGATAAAGGGACTCCAAAATCTGTCATATGCTGCCAGATTGAAGAAACTCCAGCTCTATTCAGTCACATACCATCTGCTCAGAGGTGACGTGCCTGACATACAAGGCCATGTCCAACCCGGAATTAATGGACATGCTCCACCTCAAAAAATCCAAATCCACCAAAACCACTAGAGCAAGCGACTTAAACCTTAGCACGGATATAAATAGGACGTGCTGGAGGGATAGATTTATCACTCAGAGACTCCCTATGCTGTGGAATAAAATCCCGGTCCATGTGAGGCAGAGAACCTCGCTGACTCTGTTCAAGAGAAATCTAGACCTGTGGATGGGAGATCGTAGGTTTACCCCGGGAATCATCTCTGTGTCACTGCTGGACAGAGGCACAACAAACTAATGGGCACAGTATTTTTTCATATAAGGGGTGGCGTAAGCCACAAAAATTTGGGCTAGGCTTATAAATGCCTTAGGGCAGATAGCCTAGTATAAACCTATGAACCTATGAAAGCGTCAACAGAAAACAAGGCAAGCACAGGTCCTTGATGTACAAATGTGGTGCTTGCAAGACCTGTAAAAATAGCAATGATGATATGAATGTCTTTATAGGAAGTTTTGAACGTACTATAGGATGCCCGGGTAGGTGCAACTGCAATACCACTATGGTAGTTTATTTAGCTACATGCTTATCATGCCCTGGTTTCTACGTAGGCAAGACCAAAAGAAGGCTACAGGATCACATTACTGAGCACCTTAGAGACATTAAAAATAAAAAAATGAACAATGCATTATATGTTCACACTCTAGAATGTCCCAACTATAAGAGATTTTTATTCTTTGCCATTGATAAAGTACAGAGTGACTCTAGGGGTAAGGATGATGAATTAGAATTAGAAGCCAGTGAAACTAAATGGCAACTGAGAATAAATGCTTGTTGCAAGCCATGTTTAAATGATTATTGTTCAATAGCTCCCTTTTTGAAGCAAAGAACAGCAAAGGTTTGATTTCAAGTGTACTGTGAAAACACTTATCTGACTGCAATTAACAGACCAATTATGTTCTGTTTTTAACAATGTTTTTATACTTT
>NC_056726.1:684689994-684744994 GCF_019279795.1 Protopterus annectens | reverse complement strand
AAAAACAGTAAAGACAGTAGGATTTATGTAAAGTAAAAGACCATCTTACCATTCTATTCTTTTCCACCCTTCCTCCTCCTTGCATCCCTTCACTTTTTGCATAAGTGTGTGTTTTTCAGACGTTATATTCGTAGCATATATTTATTTCTACTGCTTTTTTACATTCCATTTCTGATTAGGTTATACCATAAGGTCTAAGATTCTCTTCCCCCTCATTCTCATTAGTTTAAATTTTCTCAGAAGTTATATTCATATCAGATATTTAGCATTTATTACCAATTCTGCAGTTTCATACACAATATTTCTGGTTATGTGTTATACTTTGTGGTTGAAAACTGACTCTGTTATTGTATGTCAGCATGATTTTAAATTTGTTGTAGTCATTTTTTCTCAAGTAATTTATTCCAACTTTTTTACTTATATTTTCTTCCTCAAGGCTTTTCAGATACTGGGAAGCATATCCATCCATTCATCCACAACCCCCTTTTGCCATTTTTGCACATGGGGTCTCTATGTATATAGTTATATCTATATTTATAGATATAGATGCGTACAGATATAGATACACAGATATGCATAAAATGTGTATGAAAGTCAGCTTGTATATATTTGTAATTAATGTCAAATTTCTTCATTGTCAATTTAATTTTCATATACCTCACTATCTACATGTGTACACGTTGACTTCTAGCTCTGTGTAATGCATTTACTTTTGTGAAGCATTTTCCCTGGGTCTCCACTGAAAAAAACATTGAACCCAAGTGGACTACATTTTGTTTAACAAATGGAAAGACAGAGAGAAACAAAGAAGTGATAAAACACCTACAGAAAGTAACTAACATAAATAATCTACCATTTTACCTTGATTACTAGTTTTGATTATGCTACAAATGATTTTAAATCTGATTCTAAACAAGATTGCTAATAATTGTAGATTTGGAATTATATACAAAAGTCAGTATTCCAATGAAGAACCATGGAGTTATATAGATGCAGCAGAACTAAGTGAATGCAGTTTAACTGATATATTAATCATAGGTTCATAGGCTTGTAGGATATTACTATATTGATGGTATAAGTGCCCTTACAGGCCTAGCTAATATAACCCGATTTTTAGCCAATATATGGCCCCTCAGGACAAGAGGTTGGCATAGGTTTGTGCCTATGCCTTGAGTAGCTTACAGATTGCTCCTGTCCATAAGGGACACTGGTACTACCCCAGGTGTGAATCTGTGATTCCTTATCCATTGATCCAAATTATATTTGAAGAGGGCCATGGAAAGATTCTGCCTAACATGAATAGGAAGCCTATTTCAAAGAAGGGGCAATCTCTGAGACACACATCTGTCTCTCCAGCATGTTTTGTTTGTGTCACTAAGATTAGATCCATAGATCAGGTAATCTTTATGCTTTTTGACTCATAAATGTGTAGCACTCTGTCAGAGATGGATCTGTGAGTTCCTTGTAGGTCAGGAATAGCTCACCCCTTAATAGTCGGTAGGAGACAGAGGAAAAGGGATTGGGCTAGAAAAGTCGAAACTGTCCTGAAAATATCTAAACAAATAAAATAGTGTTGCAAAATAGCAACACTGAAAACATCACCAAATACTCAATCACGTATTTTTGCAGGAGGCAAGTTGCACTGCACCCACTGCATCTCTAACAACTCCGAGGTTTCATAACCTTAGATAAAATTGAAAAAAAAATAGTATAAAAAGTACAGGTGTGTAAGTTGAACTTACTATAACAGCAGATGTTTGAATGATTCCTGCTGCAGTAGCTTTAGCTATATGAGTTGTATCTTGCCAAGAACATAAAAGCTGGTCAGCTTCCAAAGCTTCAGAGTACCTTTCATTTGCCCAAACTGTCAAGTAGCTTGAGCTGAGTTTAATAAAAGACAGGTTTGGGCTTGGAATTCTTCAGTGCTTTCCTGACAGAGAGGAGAGAGAGGCTGAGGCATGAAAGGACAAGGCTAGGAATAACAAAAACCAATAAGCACACCCTAACAAAAAAAAAAAACTCCAAACAACAAGGGGAATGGAGGGAGGAGTGACTACTGCAGCAGTGATCATTCAAATATCTGCTGTTCATTTATTGAACACCCTGCCCAAATAAAAGAAAAGGCAGGACTATTGTCCAGGGGCTCCTGGACTTTTTCCTTCCTCCTTCCAAATAAATGTATCTATGGTAATCTACCCATACAGCTAAGGTTACTGCAGCACTGATTAATGTGAAGAACATCTTACTTTTGTGTAAGTTAGACTTACCATAACAATAGATATTCACATGTTCACTGCTGCAGTAGCCACTCCCTCCCTCCACTTGTTTTTCGGTATGCTTTTTATGTCAGGGTGTGGACATTTATTTGTTATTAGTTATCTCTAGCATCGTTCTTTTAGGACTCAGCCTCCCTTTCTCTGCTGGAATGAAAGCTTGGAAGGGCTTTGTGCAAGACTTGTCTTTTAGTTAACTCATCCTGAGCTGCTTGACAGTTTGGGCATAGGAAAGGTGTCCTGAAGCTTTGGAAGCTGTCCAGCTGTTATATCCTTGGCAGGGTATAGCCCATATAGCTAAGGCTTTTTCTTCTGGTTAGGGGCTGCCACAGCGAAACTCCGGTCCACTAATAATTGGCAGTAGATTTTTACGGTGCCAAGGTGCCAGCCCAACACCCAACCTTCAACGAAGGCATGCCCATTCACGCATGTCTTTCGAATGCCACTCGACCGTGGGGAGGACATGAAGACTCCACCCAGAAGGTGCTCCAGCCGAGAATCGAATGGGAGAACCGCTTGCTGTGAGGCAACAATGCTACCATTGCACCACCGCAGCTTACTACTGCAGCATTAATCATTCTTACATCTACTGCTATGGTAAGTTCAATTTATGCAACTATTTCCTTACATCTACTTTTGAGGTAGGGTAAGACCATTATTTTAGAAGTGACCAAGAATCATATTTGCTTTTATAATTTTCTTATAAATTTCAAGTCAACAAATAATATTTCTATGATAAGAAGTATACATTTACATTAAATTGTGAGATATCAAGCAAAATGCACAATTATTTTTGTCAAGACTGTATTTTTTTTTCTTATAGAGGTTTCTTATGCATCAACAATATACACTCTTATCATAAGTAACTTTCATGTCTGAAAAAAAAATCCTGTTATTTAATTCTGACATTTGCTATTCATTGAGCTGCCATTCTGGGGATTATGAACAGGACACTTCACACTTCTTGCTTAACAACCTTCTCTTTATAGGTCCAGATGATAACTTTTGTACCTTTACTCCAAGATCTGACAGTTGTAGATCCTGTCAATCTCAAATTGTATAGAAGCTTATGAAACATTTCAATAGAAGGTTAAAGCATAATCGTTCCCACTTGATTTATGGAAATAACAAAAATTGTACCTTTGCAACATTCTGAGGTCAAAAGTGCTGTTGTAACTTTGTCTGACCTGATGTAAATTCTGGCATTTTTGTTGAATCCTTTTTTACATTTTAAAATTCAACTTCAGTAGCCACAATGCAGCTGTCTATCATTCTAGACAAATGACAATAACATATTTTATTCTATATATAAGTGCTGATGTGTGTCACAAAGCCTTTTTAGCACTGATGTCTGCTTAACAGTCAACTCTGTTAAGTGGACACACACACAAAAGAGAATACTTGCATGAAAATCCTGAAAAAAGACTCTGCTTTCTCAATGGAGCTGGCATTCAGAGAATACCAGCTACTGACATGAACACATTATTACATTCTATTGCTGCTTTACAGCTTCCAGATAATAGTGCAAACCAATGGCTAGTTATTTCAAGCATGAGCGTGCTAAACATAATGCTAGCTCAGCCACCTACTCGTTAACTTTCTTCAGTTGTAGTGTACATGGTCCCATCTTTCCAGTACTAAGAAAAAATATATGAGCAGTGATGTGTGTTCATTGCACTTTTTTATATGACGAACCATTGCATTAAAATCAGATAAGTGCATTAGTGTTCCTCATTAAAGAGTGACACTCAGCGTTTTAAATAAATGCAAATGATGTCAAAGGGCATATGTTTCTTTTTAATAAATGTCATAGTTGATGAAAGAAGCCATTAATTATCATCAGTATTTATCCTTGATTATAAGCAAATCATGGCGTGATAGATATTAGGTGGTTGAAGCACATACAACTCATCTGGCCTTAGGTGACTTTGGTTGTCATAGTATAGGGATTACTGTTACTATACCTGTTGCTCAGATCTAGGGTCCTTTGTCTGATATTAGTTGATGTTCACTGTTCAAGTGATTTTTGCATCATTTGGGAATTGTTCGCATCTTCTGTTTCAATGTGTCTCCATTAATTTTCTCCAATAATGTAAAATTTCTTGTCACATCTCAAAGAGATGCTGGTTGCACAGTTTTCCGTACATTAACTGATGGCACAAGTCTGCACTGTGGAGCTATTCTCCCTGGGTGTCCATGTATAAGAGCTTTGAACTCAGTGTAATTTAGGTAACTAAACAATGAAATTAACAAATTTCAGATGGTGCAGTGGTTGTGTTGTTACCTCACAGCAAGAGGTTCTCTGGTTTGATTTTCATCAGGGGTGGAGTCTGCATGTTCTCCCAGCATTCATGTGGGTTTCCTCTGGGTACCCTGTTTTCCTCCCATGTTAGAAAGACATGCACCTAGAGCATTTCTCCCCAAGCCTCCACCAAAAATTGGCTTTGTTCCAAGTTAGACTTTCCCAGTAAACAAATGTTAAATAAATAAATAAATAAATACTAAATAAAGATAAAAAATGTCAGCAAAAACACACCAACCAAAAGAATGTACATGAATACAATTTAGGCAGAAGTAAGGGCAAAGTAATACATTTTGTGTTACAGATGTCTGTTACCATTACTTCTGATACTACTTCTTATCCCGGCACTTGCTCAAAACTCATAGCAAGCACTAATAAACCTTAGCACTAGACCTCCCCCTATACTGTAGAGAAAGACAAGACTCTCTCTTCAACCTTACCAGCCAATCAGTAAGACAGTTCACTGTACCTATCCAGGCATGTCCAGAGGGCAGTTTTAGGTGTACTCTCCAGTCCAATTGGTGAATCTGGGCATTTTGAGGCAATGTTACAATTGCCTCATGTACACAGACAACCCTCTCCTCCTTCCACCAAACACTAATACATGCGAGAGATGCACTTATACAGCCAAACTGGAGGCTAAGCTCTATCAACCGAAGACTGGACAAGGCAGTCAAGAAGAGAAGGGAATTACTTGCATCACACCACCAGTCTCACATAGACCTAAGAATCCAGAAACTGCAAAAAACACACATACATACATGAAATCATACTCAGAGGCTCTAAATAAAAATCTGCAAAAACAACAGAGACCTCCAAAGCAGACATCCAAGCAACCTCCACCTCCCAACACAAACCATGAAACACATACTTCACAAAATCAGTGTGCCATGCAATCACAGCCCATAAGGCAAAATAACATACCCAACATACTAGTAATACGTGACTCTATAGTCAGGCACACTGACATCCCACTCACTAGGCTGAATAAGGAGAAGGTTACTGTTAGCTGCCTGTCAGGTGCCAGGATCTACCACATAACACAAGCACTCAGGTCACTCGAGAACAGGTACAAATATGACTCTGTCATTGTCCATGTTGGTGTGAATGACCTGTGCTGTACCTGCCTGGACTACATGAAATGAGACATGGAGGAGCTCTCTGATCATGTAGACCAGGCTGGTATGACCTTGGCCCTGAGTAACATCCTGCCGTCACCAAGAATGATACCACAGTATAGAGAAAAAATGATCAATTTCAACAATTGGTTAAACTTCTGGTGTCATTCAAAGGGGATCCAGTGTCTGTCAGCCTGGGATGACATGCTCGACAAGCCATGCTGCTTCGCTAGAGATGGCTTGCACCTGTCACCCTTAGGCTTTTGAATACTGGCCAAGGCTCTTGCCACCCCCATAGTGCTTTTTTTAGGCAAGGCTCAAAAGACAAACCCACCACCATAAATAGCAAAAGTAACAAAAAACTGAGGGTAATGCTACTCAATGCCAGAAGTCTAAACCTCAAAATGCACGCACTCAAGGCACTCCTCAGTATGGAGAAAATTGATATATGTGCAGTAACAGACACCTGGTTTAAAGCTCCAGAAAGCACTCCAGCACTACCAGGCTACAACTCATACCATACAATTTGGCCACAAAACCCAGACCGAAATACAAAAGGTGGTGGAGTATCCATATTCATCAAGGATACCCACACCTCCAGGTTAGTGGCACAGCATGATGCTTCAGAGATCATCCACATGCAACTAACAATGGGCAAAACTGCTATTCAAATTATAGCTTGCTACAGATCACCCACCATGTCCCAGGACCCCCACTCCATATTCCTGGAAACACTGAGAAACATAAAGGTCCTACCAAACACCCTGATATTGGGTGATTTCAATTACCCAAACATTAACTGGGAGAACTACTCAAGTACAAACTCCCTTGCCCAACATTTCTTAGAATTTATAAACTCAAATGCCCTGGATCAACTGGACAACACCTCCACAAGAGGTGACAACATATTGGACCTGGTCATCACCAACATGGGCGACCGGTGTTCCACACCGTAGGTCAACCCCTTGCTGGTTAGATCTGACTATAAACTAATCACTCTGGATATCCACACTCTGCCACCACCCCCGGTCAAAGAAACCACCGTGAAAAGCTTTTCAAAAGCAAACTTCATGTTACTTAAGACCGAGGTGGGAAATTTCAAAGCCTGATGCTAAAGGATAATGCTGTCCAAGCTGCAAAATCCTTTACTAATGCACTCTGCAGGCACCTACAAGAATGCATGGATCATGCTATCCCAAACAAAACCAATACTCACTCCTCCAAGAAAAGGAAACCAGTCTGGTGGACTCCTACCATAAACAAGCTATACAATAGAAGAAGGAAACTAGTACAGAAAAGAGTAAAGTCCCTAGAAGAGAAGACATCCCTGATCAGTATCAGCAAGAAACTATGTTCCCTCATAAAATCATTCAAGGCTAGCTTTGAACAAAAAATTGCCATGGACTCCAAAGATAACCACAAGGCATTCTTTAGCTATGTCAAGAATCTAAGTAGCAATTCTCAGATCTGCTCAGAGTTAGTGCAGAATGGCACAAAATACACTGAACCAACCGATATAGCCAACATCCTGGCAGACAGGTTCAGTGCAAACTACACCCCCCTCTCACTTCCAAAAGGGCCCATAACTATACCAGAAGAATGTAGTGCCCCTGAAATCACAGACACTTAGGTTAAAACAGCCCTCTCCAAAGCCAAAAACACAGCATCAATGGGACTGGACGGTGTCCCAGGCTGCATCCTACACAAGCTCAAAAATGAACTAACCCCTCACCTAAACACACTGTTTAAACTCAGCCTCTCCACAGGCTACATACCCATAGAGTGGCGCACAGCAATGGTTATTCCAGTCCACAAAGGTGGAGCCACAATGGACCCCGGGAACTATCGCCCTATAAGCCTGACTAGCTTGGTCTGCAAAGCTATGGAGTGCATCATCATGCATCTCATTAACAGAGACATTGGGATCCTCCAAACACTGGACTCTACCCAGTTTGGCTTTATTAAGGGCAGATCATGTCTCCTAAACCTGGTGGACTTCTTTGAGACAGTTACCAAGGCTATAGATGAGGGAAAGGTGGTCCACACAGTCTACCTAGACCTTGCAAAGGCCTTCTACACCATTCCCCACTCAGGTATTATAGACAAGATCACCAGCCTGAACATAAACCCCTACGTCACAAGATGGGTTGCCAACTGGCTCACGGACAGAACCCACATGGTAAGAGTTGCGGGAGCTAGGTCTGAATGTAAACCAGTTACAAGTGGTGTTCCCCAGGGCTCAGTCCTAGCACCCCTCCTGTTCGGCATATACTTCTCAGAGGTACAGGCAAGCACAGGAGGACTATGGCTGACCAAGTTCACAGATGACTGCAAACTAGGGACTATAATTGACTTTCCAGCTGACATAGACATCCTCCAAAAGGGTCTCACTGAGACAGATACCTGGTGTCAAAACCATGGCCTAATACTAAATGTCAAAAATTGCATAGTCATCTCCTTTGGAAAAAACAAAGTACCCACAAACTACCACATAGGTGGTAGCTCCCTAAATATGGAAGACGTAATAAGGGATCTGGGGACCCAAGTAGTTAGTAACCTCTCCTTTGATAATCACATTACCAAAGTGGTTAGAAAATCCTTCTGTGTTGCCCACCTAATCAAAAAAGGGTTTGCATCCAGATCAAACGAGGTCATTGGGCCCCCTTGCGCATCCTTCATCAGACCCATGATAGAGTACAATGCCCCATTTGGGATGTACCTTACAAGACACCTGCCACAACTGGAAAGACCACAGAAGCACCTCACCAAGAGGATCACTGGCCTCAAACAGATGCCCTATGCAGCTTGACTGAAGAAACTCCAGCTGTACTCGGTTGCATACCGCCTAATCAGAGGTGATCTCTGCCTGACATACTAGACCATGTCCAACCCAGAATTGATGGGCATGCTCCACCTAAAGAAAACCATATCCCCTCGAGCCCCACACTCCAGGGATTTAAACCTCACCACAACAATAAATAGGATGTGCTGGAGGGATAGATTTCTGTTCCAGAGACTTCCCATGCTCTGGAACAAAATTCCAATCTACATTAGGCAGAGCTCCTCTCTAACCCTCTTCAAGAGAAACCTTGACAAGTGGATGGGAAACAGAAAGTTTTCCCCAGGGATCACTTCAATGGCTCTGCTGGAAAGAGGCTCAGGGAACTAATCTAAGGGGCGGCGAAAGCCAACACATTCTGGCTAAGCTTATAAATGCCTTCGGGCAGATAGCCTAGTACCTACCTATGAATCTATGAACCTAAATTACTTAATAATGCTATTTCCAGCACAGTCTTTATTATTACTTGATATGGATGTATCACAAACACGCAAAGTTCAGAAAGTTTTTCATAAAAGTGTACTTGATATGCTTTCAAATGTTTGAATTTGATTAATTTTTAGTTTTTTCAGAAATTATGGTGTCTTTTACAGTTTGCTATCATGTTTCTGAAACGGACTTGATAGACTGGTCATATCATCGACCCATGATTGCGAAAACTGACAGTGTCGAACTCTGGTAATGCTGAATTACAAATTGAATGTGATTTTGGGATGAGCGCTAACATGGATCTAGATGAGAGTGAGAGTCATATTTCTGCATTATCGGTGTTCGACATTGCCAGCATTCAAGGTCCAGACTTCGCATGAAGTGTATTTGGCAGAATCCATCTCTAGAACATGATAGTATCTTTTACAGCTATGTGTAAACTGTTGATTTTTGTGTCATTTGTTATTGTCGCTTTTTTAAAATTGCATATAAGCAGAATTTGCATGCTCATGGCCGTTGTCACTGGCAGTAGTGTAATATGATATCAGAGCTGTTTCCATCTTCCAACTACTGAAATCAGCAGGCGGCATATGTTATTTAATTAGTTATACACATATATTTGTATGTATGTGTTTGTTGGTTGACTGACTGACTGATACATTTATATCCTAACAACGATACTGATGAAAGGTGTGATAAAAATGTGCATCTAAGCTGAAGTTAACTTTTTTAGTATTGATTCCATGATATAAAGAAGTTGCGACTATACAGCATTTGACATTTAATCCATATCATCAGTTAAGACAAATCTGCTCCTTTCATACTAAAGAAAAAAAATGAAACATCACTCATGGCACACACAAAATACATCTCACCGAAAGCAACACTACCAATATAACTTATCCGCAAGAATGGAAATTCTCCTGAATGAATAAATAATAAAATAAATCACAGGGAGCCAGCTGGGTAATACCATTACTGACAACTCAAACAAGAATTTAGAAGTCTATTATAGAAGTACACAACCATAACAAAACAATCACTACACTAAGCTACTAAAATAATACAAACAATACTATTTAAAATACTTAACTCATTTTAGAACAAGATTAAAGAATGTCAAAACTCATTAATAATAATAAAAACAAACATCTTTGGAAACTAGGTAAAGCAATATCTAACATACATCATATACAAATGAAACCATTACAGAAGATAGTTGAAATGATTAAATGGATGGGAAGAAGTGTGGTGGCTATGTCAGATAGAGGAACTCCATGGAGAAGAGTTTGCACTGCTATATAGGCAAAGTGAAAACATAAAACATCTAGTTGTGTCCTTAGCACTGCAGTGAGCACATATTATGCCTGGAAACAATACAGACTGATATAAAGCATTACATTGTGTGAGGTAAGATAACACAATGGCTTGATGGATTATTGTGCAGTTGAGAAGTTGCACACTGAAAGAAAAAAAATAAAGTAGAAGACCATGGTAGATTAATGCCCAGCTGGGGATGGGGCCTACTCTACAGACAATACAACACATAGACATGTCAAGTTACTGCTCAGCCAGGGGAACACTAAGGCACATAGGCACAGAATGCAAAATATGCTACAGGGCAAACAGCTCATGGCACAACTATGTGCAGTGAGACATGTGAGAGGCACAGAATGCATACAGTAACACCGGCCTTTAGCAAAGTGCTAAAAGAAGGTGGGCAGAGGGTAACATGCTCATTGTTGCTGTCAACATGATACAGGCTGATATTGGTCACAACAAATTAGCAGGCAGTTATGTGACTAGCAAAATAAAACAGAGGGGCATTAATGTCTGTCAAAGATTGTCAAGAAGACATACCATTTAATGTGTAAATAGACCTCTTAACTATCTCTGTTTTGGAGGCAGATATTTTGAGGCCTGATTTACCTCATCACTTACTGTTTTTGAAACTGTCTAGTATACAGAAAGTGACACTACATGACCAATATACTAGCGGTGCCAATACTTCAAAGGAAGAGGACACATATCTTAGGTCTTTTGCTTGTCTGATAGAGTTTTGCAAAATAGTTGATTAAACGCTACAAATTTTACTCTCTATGATAATGTACTTATAGTTTTTCATCATTTTGTCTCTGTTTTTTAAACATGTTTCTGATTGGTATTCCACATTCCTATTGAAAGCAAGAAGAGTCATGTGCTATTTGGTAATCAAATGTTTTGAGAATTAGATGTCTAGACTTTTGACTAGATGTACAGTCATGTCAAGGTCCTTTGTTCCTACATTCAATATCTGCAAGTTGAGAGGTATGTGTGTAACACACGTGTACAAATGTTGCCATAGGACCAAAAGAATGGCAGCTGATGGAAAAGTTCACCCCCCCCCCCCCATTAGGCAGAGGTGCTATAATTCATGCCCTGCAAACACATAGCATATGTATCTTTGGAGAAAAGGGTAAAATGAACAGGGATTTCCAGGACTACATGTGACAGGAAATAATACAAAATCTTTACAGTTTAGAGTGCACAGTTCCCAAAAGGAAAAACAGTAGCCACCCTTCTAAAACCACAATTCCCTCAATGTTTACTAGATAAAGTAAATTTATTGCATAAGAAGGGTATACAATGTAAACTGGTTTCAGTACTTCCCCACACCTTTTCAGTAACTAAGTAAGATTATCAACTGAAGAAGGTGCATGGAAGCACCGAAACCATTTTACTGTAAACCATTCATATACAATACATTTATTTATCAAATATACATGAGTGACATGGTTTTAGAAGTACTTGTTACTGTTCTTTTGGACTACTAAGAATGACTCCCAGCTGTGACCATCAGAATGACTCCCAGCTGTGACCATCTATGTGACCATGGATGCAATCCAGCTGTTCCCTCCCCACATGAGAAGCCACATCAGAATACTTACACATCCTTCTGTAAGTGTTATGTCATCATTTATACTGGCTGCATTAAGCAGTGATACTGCAGAACACCATGGTCCATATTTTTATTGTTCACAACAAAGACAATCTACTGTGACGTTGGATGATGTTATCCTTGATGACTCCCAAACTTGCTTTGCTTGAGTGTGGCTACCACATCCACCTCCTATTACCCTAACACCTGGCTCTGTGCACTGCGTCATTTGTGAAAATGATGATGATTGTGCCTTCAGCACCCTTTTAGCCTGTGGGGAATAAGGTAATCTCTGCTTCACAATTTAGCCTGCCAGTCTACTGTAAATGAATAGCCTAGGTATGCCAGTACATGCATACGTTTTATTCTGTGTTATCCTTATCAGTGCCCAAGGTTATGGACCAGTCAACATTTTTCTACCAATACCTTAATGTATTGTGTCTAACTCTAATTTTTATTGGATACTGTTGAAGTCTGTCCCTCTGATGGCTATGCATCTAGCACCTCCTCTGCATCTGCAACAGTCCTGTCAAGAAATACTGCAATGTACAAAGGTTGTAAGAATGTCATGTCGTGTACCACGATGCACCCTAGGAATAACTGATGTTGGCCTCAGAAGTGTACTACAGTGCACAACCAGATATAGGCAGCCAGTGGAAGCTTGCTACCAGTAGTCCAAACACGTTTGACTATGTTCCATGTCTGCAAATACTCAGTTATGTACATCACCTCAGCTGTGGTCTAGGGAGTTTATGATAAAGTTCATCAGTCATAGTTCCAAGACATGCCCCTGATTCACCCACAACACACAACAGTGGACACTTTTATGAGTAGCCTGCTGCCTATGCCATTAGTAGCACTATATCAGGACTCTGTAGCTGTCAATGTGTGTGTATCTACCAATTAGATAACTATGTGGGAAGTCTCCCTACACAAAGCAATGGCAAAAGTCTCACATGTTCCAGCTGGAAGAATCATGGGAACTCACTGGATGGCACACAGACATAATGTGTAAAATATCACATGAACTACACAGTACCTGACAGTTGATGGAGTAGAAACCCTTCAGGTTGATACACCGAGCATCATGTGAAGCAGGTGGGATGCTGATGTGTATGGGTGTATAATCCATGTCCCACAGAACTACGGGAAAACCCATGCTGCTGGACCTTTCACCAGGAGGAAGCATGTTAGGAGTTTTGCATGTGTCATCCAGAACCTAGTTCATTGATGTGGTGATGTAACCCACTGGGAGCCTATATGATAATCCCAATGTAGTAGAATGCCAACTCAGTTGTTGGTCTGTCCTGTGTTGTCTATAGAAACCATATGATTCTCTTCATGCTACAGCATTACATCAATGAACTAGTGTAAGTGGTGCTCCTGTAAACTGGATAAACTTAGTATCCAGAATACATTATCAAGTCAGCTCCACATGCTACAGTTTAATGTATATGTCACCAAACATCTTCACCATGTGTGATTCTGTCATTTACAAACACAATTCTTATCAGTGCAGTGACTCTCATTTGTGTGCCTTATAAAGACTTTAGTGTGTCATATACCATGTCATATGTACTGTACAGCAGTCATGTTACTTCTGTCTCTGAATTGACCCAATTGTCCCCTTCTGTAAGTCACTGATCATCAGAAAATGTTATGTACTACTGTGCACTAATTGTTTCTGAATACCAGATACCCCCCCCCCCCCCGCCCCCGTTTGTATATTTGACTTCTCTCTTATGTTTGTTAGCTGGGAGTGTCTTTTTATTCAGTGAGTGGTTTATGTTTTTGCTTTCTTTTGTTTTGTGTATTTATTTCTGTTTTTTTAGTTCATTAAATGATATTTGCATGAGTTTGATGTATATTTATTTTATTTATTTATTTTACATTTGTTGACCGGGATAGTCCGACTGGATAATTGTCCATTTTCAGTGAAGGCCCGAGGAGAAAAGCTCCACATGAAGTTACAAAAGTAGAGTTAACATCGTACAGATTCAACACAATTTACAGACTCTGTTTAGGAGTATAAATTATACAATCTAACAAACAACTAATCTAGATTAATATTTACAACACAGTTGAGTTAAATTTACAAATAGTACTGGTACATATGTAAGACTAAATATTCAGTCAAGCTTGGAGCAGGGGCATAGCCATTGAGACTTGACGAGAGTTCAAAGTTTTGCCAACAGTGTTGGCGAACAGTGAGTCACTGGCTGTATTGCTGGATTTGATAGTTTGTACTACCAGTCTATTAGATGAGTTAAGTGGTTGGAGGTTAGAGTGGGGATAGATGATGTTTTTCAACACAGGTGCATTATCAGGCTGGTTCAGTACTTTGTGTGCCACAGTAAGTTGATTATACTGAAACTGCCTGAGCAGCTCTAGCCAGCCAAGATTTTTTAGGTTTATGCATAAAATTGTCTAAGGCCAGCTTCGAGAGAAAAATTGCACAGGACACTAAGGATAATCACAAGGCTTTCTTTAGTTATGTTAGGAACCTGGGTGGTAATTCCCAGATATGCTCAGAATTAGTCCAAAATGACAAAAAATACACTGAACCCACAGACATTGCCAACATCCTAGCTGACAGGTTCAGCGCAAACTTCTCCCCTCCCCACCAAAAGGGCAAATATCTATCCCAGCAGAGTGCTGCCCCCCTGACATCTCAGATGCTCAGGTAAGAGCTGCCCTCTCCAAAGCAAAAAAACACAGCATCAATGGGACCAGATGGTGTCCCGGGCTGCGTCCTACATGAACTCCAAGAAGAGCTAAACCCAAACATAAAACTGCTGTTCAATCTCAGCCTTACTACAGGATATGTGCCCAAAGAGTGGCGTACAGCAACAGTGGTCCATCTCCATAAAGGTGGTGCCTCAATGGATCCTGGAAACTATCGCCCCATAAGCCTGACTAGCTTGGTCTGCAAAGCTATGGAAAGGATCATCATGGACCTCATAAATAAAGATATTGGGGACCTACAATTACTGGATCCTACCCAGTATGGCTTTGTTAAGGGCAGATCCTGCCTCTTAAACCTGGTTGATTTCTTTGAAACAGTCACCAAGGCCATTGACGAGGGGCAGGTGGTCCACACAGCCTACCTGGACCTCACAAAAGCCTTCGATACAATACCCCCCTCGGGCATTATAGATAAGCTCACCAGCTTAAATATAAACCCCTATGTCACTAGATGGATTGCAAACTGGCTCAAGGACAGAACCCACATGGTTAGAATTGCTGGAGCCATGTCAGACTCCAAACCAGTTACAAGTGGTGTCCCACAAGGCTCAGTCCTGGGACATCTCTTGTTCGGTATATATTTCTCGGAGGTACAGGCCAACACGGAAGGACTGTGGCTGACCAAGTTCGCAGATGACTGCAAACTGTGCGCCATAATCAACTCTCCAGCCGACACAAGCATCCTCCAAAAGGGCCTCATAGAAACAGACAACTGGTGCCAGAGCCATGGCCTCAAGCTAAATGCCAAAAAGTGTATAGTCATCCTCTTTGGCAAAAACAAAGTGCCCACAAATTACCACATAGGTGGTAATCCATTAAGTACAGAAGTAATTAGGGACCTGGGGACCCAAGTTGATAGCAATCTCTCATTTGACAACCGCGTGGCCAAAGTGGTTAGAAAAACATTTTATATAGCCCACCTAATCATGAAGGGATTCACATCTAGATCAGGGGAGGTCATTGTGCCTCTATACTCATCCCTCATCAGGCCCATAATTGAGTACAATGCCCCTTTTGGGATGTACCTTACCAGACACCTGCAGCAACTGGAAAGACCCCAAAAGTACCTCACCAAGAGGATCAAAGGGCTCAAACAGATGCCATATGCTGCCCGGTTAAAGAAACTCCAGCTCTACTCAGTGGCATACCGCCTGTCCAGAGGCAATCTGTGCCTGACGTATAAAGCCATGTCCAACCCGGAATTAATGGACATGCTGCACCTCAGAAAATCCAAATCCCATCGAGCTACGCTCGAGACTTGAACCTCAGCACTGAAATAAATAGGACATGCTGGAGGGACAGATTCATAACCCAGAGGCTCCCTTCACTCTGGAATAAAATCCCAGTCCAGGTTAGGCAGAGTCCCTCATTGACTCTCTTCAAGAGGAATCTTGATGAGTGGATGGGAGATCATAGGTTTACCCCGGGTATCACTTCTGTGTCACTGTTAGACAGAGGCACAGTATACTAACCTCGAAAAAGGGCATAGCAAAATTAATTTAAAATGGATGGCGAAAGTCAAACACACTCTGGCTAGGCTTATAAATGCCCTAGGGCAGATAGCCTAGTATGAACCTATGAACCTATGCAGTGATGTGTCCTATAAGGCAGTCCAGTGGCAAATCTGGTAATGTTATTACGGCATCTAGAGAGTCTGTTGAATTTGGCTTTATTTAAGTTGCAAGTAAAGGGGAAGCATAGAAGAGGGTAGAGAGTAGATGGGAGGGGGAATGGCGGTCCTAGCAGATAGGGTTAGGAATGGCTTTATCCTGTATTGTGAGCCCAGTTTTCTGTTAATGGTTTTGATTGTTTTGTTAACGTGCATGTCAAATTTGAGATTGTTATCTATAATGACCCCAAGGAGTTTGGTGTGGGTATCTGGGGAGATTATGGTACCATTATTAGATGTAATGGAGAGTGATAATGTTGGGGATCTTTGGCTGGGGGAGAAAAGTAGGAGCTTTGTTTTGTTGGCATTTAGAATCAGACATTGGTCTGCAATCCAATTTTCAACTAAGTTAAAAGTACTTTGAGTAGTTGTCTGCAGCTCTGTATGAGAGGTGCCAGTGCAGATCAACATAGAATCGTCTGCATATTGAATGCAGTTGGCTGTTGGGATGATTGTGTGGAGGACGTTAATAAAAATGGAGAACAGTAGTGGCCTCAGAATAGACACTTTGTGGGACATCTAGGGTGTTGGGTAGGAGGTTGGATAGTTTGTTCTTCCATAGGATGGTTTGTTGTCTGTTGTGCAGATAAGATTGAAACCATAGCAGAGAATGATTGTCTAGAGACATTGTTTTCAGGGTGCGGATGAGCTGTTGGTGATTAACCATATCAAAAGCCTTAGAGAGGTCCAATAAAAGAGCTGAGGATAATCTGTTGTTGTTCCTGTTATAGTTTATAGCATTAGAGAAGGTGAGGAGGGCAGTGGTGGTACTATGATGTGGTCTGAAGCCATGCTGAGTATTAGCTAGTAGGTTGTTTTGAATTAGGAAGTGGAGAAGTTGTTTGTGAATGCATCTTTCCATGATTTTGGCCAGAGGTGACAAGATGGCTATTGGTCTATAATTTGAAAATTCAGCAGAGCTACCACCTTTATGGAGGGGTATAACTCGAGATATTTTCCAGATAGAGTAGACTGTACCTTCTGATAAAGTCCGATTAATTTGAATGGAGATGGGGTACGCTATGGTACCTGCAGCTTTTTGTAAGTAATCAGCAGGGAGAAGGTCATTGGCTAAGGTAGTGGGTTTTAGTTTTTTGATTAGAGTGTGAATGAAAGATATAGAGACTGGTTGGAAGCTACAGGATGGCAGGGTACTGGAATTGGTATCCTGACTGTTAGAGGGTATCACGGGTAATTGGCTTGCTAAGGCTTGGATAGTCTCAGTGAAGAAACTATTAAAAGAGTTAGCTACATCTTCTGATCTTTTCTGGAATTTCTTTGTGCACTTTTCTGTGCATGGTGTATGTAATTTTGTGTTTATACTAAAAGGAGGTGGACTACAGAACTTGATGGCACGACAAATGTAAGTGATGAAATAGTCAGTGAGTGCATTTCATTGCATGGCTTTTCACAGATCCACAAGACATTGCCAAAGAAACATTGCATGTTTGTGCTTGTCAACATGCTAAGAAAATCTGCACAAGTTCTGTAGTGTATGTTGTGCTTTGTTTTGGTTGCACAACTTGCAGAAGAAAAATGTGAGGTTTATGTTTTTCACCTTTTCCCATTCCCTAAGTGTGTTAGTGTTTTACTTGCTGCACCTTGACTAAATTATAGATATATATATATATATATATATATATATATATATATATATATATATATATTAGTCATAATATATCCATACCTGATTCTCTGACACAGATAACTTTTTTTACCCCATTGCAGGTGTTGACCTTCTCCTCTTGGCCACCTAGTCCGGTCTTGGTTGGAGTGTGCACTGTGTCCATTTTGGTGCTATAAGTGCATCTCTCACAGGTATGAGTGTTGAGACGTAAGTGGATAAGGTTGTCTGTGTACATCAAACAGTTGTCACACTATCTCAGAATGTCCAAGTGCAACCAGGTTAGCAGAAGAAAGCACAGGAAATTGCCATGCAATCATACCAGGAAGGGTGGTCATAACTAATTAGTACTGGTGCTGTTACTGCGTAGGAACAGCTAATGCTGATAGTACCTGAATGTGCTACAATAAATGCTACAAAAGCCTGTTAAAGTGCTAGTTGATTAAGCTAATTGAAGTGCAAAAAGTTAAAGAACAAGCACATTTTAAGGGGAAAATTGAAGATCAGATTTTCTGGCATTAGTTTAGTCAGGGAAAGCAGGCAGAGATGTCAGCAAAGGATTATGGCAAGCTGACAAAGAATCAGTTGGCCAAGGTGTGTGAAGCCAAAGGACTAGTGCATGCCAACCTGACAAAAGAGGAAATAATTGCAGCCTTAGTCACAGCTCAGACCAGCAACCAGTAGGATAACCAATCTGGTGATGGGAATTTGCAGCACTCAGAAACAGGAGAGTTCAACTTTTCCTCAGAGGACTTAAAACATCCATCCAGAGTTAAAGAGACTTAAACTGGAGGCCAACTATTTGGAATTAGAATCAGCAGACCGACTGCGGCATTTGGAGGCTAAAGAAAATGAGAAACTATGCCAACATGAGAAAGAGATGCTGACTCCGACAGGAATATGAAGGTAGTGAAGAATGGTATAGCTTAACAACAGAAGCAATAAAAGTCAGTACATTTATTCCACAGTTTACAGAGGGTGATAATTGTCACAAAAGGAGACACTGCCAGCCCAGCTATCTGGAATTTTGTAAATAATTATATGTCATTTGTGAATATCAACATGATTCATATGGTTGTGTTACAGATGTATTAGAACTGTTTGTCATATAAGATGGTTTGTACAGACATGCTGAAAAGGTATTTTACAAAGTGCTGTTTAAAGATGTAACCACAGCATGCCCTACAAGATTCAAACAGAAATGTGCCTGCACTATTGTAACTGCTGAAATGTATATATATTTTAACAATGAACACTGGAACACAAGAGGTTAACTTTAGAAAAATAGCTGAAATTAAATTACCTTATGGCCATTTAATAAAAGGATGTTATCTTTCAGATTCCGTGCAGTAATAGACACAATGTCTAGAACTAGAAGTTTTCTTTATTGTCTTGGAAGTGTTTTATTGTTTTATGACTTTCAGGATTTGCCTTAGATCTAAAAAAGCCCTTGTCTATTTATTTTCACAGGTAGATGCTAAATACTACTAGTTGCATCACTGGGGGTATTCTGCAAGCTTTCCTGGCAGTAACATTTGAGATATTAATTTGGGAGGTCTCTTAGTGAGAGACTGTATTCTTTATTTTGCCTTTGACCTGACAATATCAAGATCTACTCATCACATTTGTCTTGCTTGATCTAAGAAAGTTATTAGGGTACAGTGATTCTCTTAGATACAGTCAGGAAAATAGCAAATCTTAGCTTAGATGTTTTTCTTTATTAATTTGAAATTGTCCTGCAGTGTTGTTTTAAATATTTCCTGTGATTTTGAACTCTGATGTAACTGTAAATATATACTGAGGATTTTCTTGTTCTTTTATTATTTATTATTAAATATATTTAAACCTTTCATTGTGGCTCAACTGGGTAGAACATATTCATGTTATGAGAGTACTTGCATAGTTCAACTAAAAAGGTGACACGTAAAACAAAACAAACCATTTAATGCAAATAGAATTCAGTAAGCGCTTTCATCATACAAGACTTTTTCAAACTGACTTTCTTTCAATCCAGTTTTTTGAAATACATTCAAACATCACATGATAAAAAAACAAATGACACTCAACATAATATGATCATTACAACTTAATGTTTTAACTTTTCCCTTTTAAAATAAGCAAAAAAATACTCTTGATTATTCAAGCCAGGCAAATAGCAAGCATTCAGCTTCACCTGCCATAAATATTCACACCATCCTAACTCATGCATCAAAAACTTTTTTTGTATCCATTAATCTCATCCAGTACCAACAAATAAAATTAATTTTACATTTACCCAATTTATAATGTTTGGCCAAAGCATTTATTTCATCATCTACCGTTACTGCATGCTTATGTTTATATATATGCTTATAAAGTTCCCTACATATCTAACCTATATAAAAGGCAGGACAAGACATACATTTCACTAAGTAGACAACAAATTTATACCTGCAAGAATAATAGCCTCTGGTTCTAATATCAAAATTTTTGACAGTTATTATTTTAGAATCAACATACAAATAATCACAAAAATTACAATTACAACAGTTGAACATACCTAATTTATTATTTTCACTTTGGTCATCCTCTTTGTAGCTTGAAACAAGTTCTTAAAATGTTTCCCTGTTTTTTTTAACAAAAAGTGGATTTTTTCCAACAATTTCTTTGAGCTCTGGATTACTATCAAATATCTTCCAATTATTAATACCTACATTCTTAATAGTCCAGTCATCCACACTCTTACTTACTTGCATAGAAGTTCTAAAATCTTTTTGGTTTGTCCTAGTTTCAGACTTCAAACCCTGTTCTTCGTGGTTATTAATGTCAGTGAAAACATCTACCAATAATTTGTTCAGATATCCTCCACTTAAAATTTTCCCACATATAACCCCACTTTCTTTGATGAAATCATTATCTTTTTGGGTTAAATTATTCACCCTCATCAATTTCCCTTTCACAATATTTTCTTTTCTGCTCTTAGGGTGCATATTCGTGTAATGTAGATAGGCATTATTCTGAAAAGATTTCTTATAGATTTTAGTGAATAAACTTCATATTTCTTTGAATACTGTAAAATCCGAAAATGAATAAGTTCATAGTCATAATCACAAGTAAATTTCAATGAGTTTACCCCATTTAAATAACACTGAAACTCTTTTAAGAAAGTCGCCCCCCCTCTAAATTAGAAAAACATCATCAATAACGATGTTGTAACACTATTATATGGCTGGAAAAAATACTTTTCAAAATACTGATTCTTTCCCAACCGTATATATACAAATTTGCATAGCTATGGGCCATCGCTGCCCCCATAGCTACTCCATTTGTTTGGTGATACAAATTTCCATAAAATTCAAAAAAGTTGAAACTCAGTATTACATCTAAAATTTCCATTATAAGACCTACAGTACAGCTAGAGACGGTTTTTGAATTCATTAATTTAAATTGCACTGTCTCCATTCCTTCACCATTTGGTATGGCAGTGTAAAGAAATTTAATATCAAGAGTTGCTAACAAATCAGACTCTATTACTTTCATATCTTTTAACTTTTTAATGAAATTAAAAGTGTCTCTAATAAAAGTGGAATTAAGTTCAGCCACTTTCTTTAAGTGTTTGTCTACATAAATTGACATAGACTCTGTTTTGCTTCTAACACTTGCTACAGTTAATAAAAAAATTGACGGACAAAATACAAGCAGCCTTCTTGCATTTAAAAGAAAACATTTTTACTGTGAACTTTGAATCAGGTTTTGCCTGATCCAGGAGAAGTTGATTAAGGAGAGTAAGATTTTAAGAAAAATAAAAATAAAAAAAAATCTCCAGAGATAAAATGGAATATGAGAGAGATGTGGCTTATCTGATTCCAGGAGGGGCTCAATTCACCAAAACCAATGAAGATGCAGAGAAAGAAACAGGAAGTGACATTGGAGAACAAGTAATGACTTCAGAAAGCAACATATGTAGATCAGAGAGTTTAGCAAAGAAGAATAATGGCTCTAACAATGTCAGCTCTCTAAATGCACACAATACAGCATATACCCAATACAATAACAACAAAATAATCTTGTAGTAGGCCGAAAAGGTATCACAGCTCACACAAACAACATACAGATTAAGTATCTTTTAATTTTAAAAAAGATAAAAAAATGAACCACATAGGTTAAGCGCTTTCATCTACAACATGTAGACTTCATCAGAACACAACTGTAGTAGCCAAATCTGTTTAAATAATGTTAAATTCCCAATGAGAATGGACAGTCAGTTAAGACACTTGCACTACATATTCATAACCTAATGAATATTCATACTATTACATAGCATGCCTACTCACATAAAACTAAATGTGCTTGTACACTATAAATAATACATTAAAATACATGAATACTTCAACCATCAAGAAAATTCCCAACAGTTCCTGTACCCATCTTATAAAAAAAGACATATGTATATGTGTGTGAAGATAAAAAAAAAATGTGTACATGCATTTGCAAGAAGTATTATATAAGACAACAACCACTTAATTCATAAATGCATTAACATCCAGGAATTACTCAAGGGGCTGGTGTTTGCCTATTCACAATCTGACTTCCAATAACAGCTTAGTGAGAATATGATCATTCAACCCTGGAGCCTTGGCTGCGTTTTGCAAAAGCTGCTATTTAACTTCCTTTTCCCCAATATAGCCTTAATATTCCCTTCCCTAGAATTTAGTTTAACATGTTCCATTATCCCAAATTTGAAGGAATGACCTTCACTATTCATCTCAATGCGTCTATATAATGCATTATTTCGATCCTTCCTCATGATACAAAAATTGTGGTCATAAATCCTATTCCTAAGTTGTCTCTCCATCTTCCCCACATAAAAGCTTGGACAGTTGCCACACTTAGCCAGGTATATAATGTACTGGGAATAACAATTCCCTTTATTGAACCAAATCTTGGTGTGATTAGCATTGCCTAAAATAATTGTTTTCTCTTCCAATATATCCTGGCATTGGTTGCAACACCCACACTACCTTGTGTATCCCTCCCCCAAAACGTACCTAGATACTGCATTCCCTTTTTTAAATCTGAACTTTAAATTATGCCCAGTCTTGTACACATATCTAGGACTTGTACCTAACATACTATGTGCCATGTTGTCACTTCTAAGGATATTCCAGTTGTTAGTTATAATATCCTTGACTTCCTCTACATATGGATTATATTCAACTATACAGGCCCTTTTATACTGTTTATCATTGTCCTTATCTAACATATCCATGTTCTTCTCTAAACCTACACCTAACAATGGTCTGTATTTCTTCCCCAACTCATTTTTTACATAACTTGTAAAATCTCTTATGATAGATCTGGGGTATCCCCTCACCTCAAATAGGGGTCCTATGTATTAAATTTTTCTAATCATCTCACTATAATCCAAAGTCATTCATGCAGCCCTGTTGCATTGTCCCTTCAAGATACTCTTTTTTTGACTGGCTGGATGACAACCTGTGTATTACAGGTACGAATTACTCAAGGTTCCCTTCCTACATATCCTTGATTTGAATCCGTGAGTACCATTTATATATATATATATATATATATATATATATATATATATATATATGTGTGTGTGTGTGTGTGTGTGTGTGTGTGTGTGTGTGTGTGTCTAAGTAAGCTGTGCCTGTACTATTACAACTATGTGTATCTCTTAGAAAAGAACTGGTTCCATTCAAGTAATTGACAAAAGAATCAACCACTTCTATCGTACCATCCCGCAAGATAAATATGTCATCCAAAAATCTTGTGTAACATCATAACTTGATAACATATTGGCTACCAAAAATATACTCATTTTCCCAGTCTAGAAGTACCAAATTGGTGAATATTGTGGTGCAGGCCACACCCCATGGCTACCCCATTTGATTGTCTATAATACTCCCCTTCAAACATGATGTAATTAAAATCAGGTACAATAAACATGAATTTCCCAATTAAACTTACTTTTTCCCAGTCAAACATCCTATATTTCTGAATGCTTTTATTAAATCTTACAAGACCTTCATCCTTAGGAATACAGGAAAACAAATCCACTAAGTCAATAGTTAAGTATATAAGCCCCTCTTTCCATATTTCTGGTTTTAAATGGCCTAAAAAGTCCCATGAATCTTTAACGATATGTGGAACTCTATCATATATGGGTTTAAGCCAATTGTCAATTACTTTACCAAAAGGAAAGGTCTTAGACTTTCTACCTGAAATTATAGACCTGTATGGGGGGGGGGGGGTCCAGGATATTTTTGTGTATTTTCGGAATCCCTACTATGGTGGCTAGGACAGGGAATTCAACACGTAAAAATTTGTACATGTTCATATCAATCCTATTGTCTAATAGGAATTCCTCTAAATATAAATATATATGCCTGTGTCCTATATTAACTTCATTTAAAGAGGACACTGTATATCTGTTGTCATTATGCAACATTTCAAAAATGTTATTATTATAGTCCTGTGTACCTACTAATGCCACCCCACTACATTTATCGAGTTTCATTACTCTAATATCAGTCTCATTACATATTTGTTTTAGTACAGTGCCTTCCTCTTTACTTAAGTTGTACTTGACTCTCCCTTTCATATATTTCCCCTGTAGCTTATATAATTCTTCTATGACTATTCTTTTGTAAGTCACAAGGATGAGATGTAAAGGTGGTGTGTACTTACTTTTTTTCTTTAAGCCACCAGTCAAATTATTCCCTGTTGCATCTTGAAAATGTACAACCATATTCAATTTTCTTAAATATAGCTTGAACTCAATAAGGACATCAACTATATTAAACTTCTCATACAAGACATATTTCATATCCTTAGCAAACAGCTTGAAATATTCCACTGCTACTGTTCAAATTATTTAATATTGAAAATGATGAGTACAATATGTTTCAAAAGTCAAGTGTGTTTAATCCTCTGCTTAAGAAAGAATTTGAATTATTCTTAATGATGACTGAGTTACAAATCATACAATTATTAGACAACAAGCCATGCAATAGATATTATAACTTATCTCCTAATGAAAGAACATTTTTTTAATGATATGATCAAAAATGAAAATGTGTTGATTCTTAAGGCAGACAAAGGGAATGCTTTGGCTTTATATCACAGATGTAAGTTTAATCAAAAAATGTTATTGGCTGATACAATATTTTACAAAAACATTTATTTTTCTGAAGTTAAAAAGGCATACCCCGGGATTCATGAAGCTTGCGGCAGGTGCAGACGTAGCGTCGGCGTTCTAACACCAAAGATGGCCACAGAGCGATCCAGGTACGAACTGTTTCCACGTGCACTACCTGCGTACGCTACGCCCGCACAACTCCCGAGCCTTGTATGCTAATTACCCCATGTGCAGCAGTGTAGCATGCAAATTAAGGTATGTAGTAATTCAGGAAGTGGTGCAGGCGTAGTGTAAGCATGCAGAAATGTAAACAGTAAAAAAACGGTTTACATTTTTGCAAGCATAAAATCGGAGCCATGACAGACAACCAAACACATTATTAAATTGTTAATATATGCCAATGGCTAAATATATAGCCATTGGCATAAAAAAATATACAAAATATAAAATTAACATTTAATATATATATAGTCGCACTAACGTGACGTGGAAGTGCAGGGCAGTCGTGCGCAAAGGGGATCACAAGGAATATATAAAAATATAGAATAAAACCACAAAGAAACACATATTACAATTTCCCCATAATAGTCAATGGCAGGCATGCTACACCATACTTATAGCGCAAGGGTTGCTAAGGGGCAGTGACATTGTTATGTGCAGTAGCTAGGAGTGTAAGGATGCACCTCACAGTGTAGCGTTATAACACTGAGGTGAGCCCTTGAGATAAAAATGACATCAAGAGAGGTGTGTGTCACCATTGCTGTAAGCACATTGGAGCATTGCTAAACCGGTCTGCCCCTAGCTAGGCAAAGCTACAGGATAGGGGTGTGTCAAATTGCCCATAGCTATGCTTAGCTGAGAGTATACAAGGTAACCGAATATGCATGTGAACGGAGATGAAAACGCGTGTAAACCAGGTAAAAGGGTATGCGTGGTGCGCACTGCAGCTGAAACAGGAAGGATATAGGAAAGAAATAAGGAAATGCTGTAGCAGTGAAATTGGAATACAAACGACTAATTAACACCTAGGAGCCTACAGTGGGCCATTGACAACAGCTAACAAGGCTGCAAGCAGCTACCTGCAGAACAGGGAAGGGGATGGGCTGCACTGCAAAGAAAACAGCAAAGTGTCAAAGCAGAACAAAGGTGATATGCAGTATATCAGCTACAAGACACATTTCACCATGACTGGGTAGGGAAAGTACAAAACAAGAAAGATGGCAGGTGGATGCATGCCTGATAATGGGAGGGGATCCAGGTCTAAAAGTGAATTAAAGGGCAACAGATTAATAAAGGCAGGCAAGTAGATCTCCACAGTAAAGGCCCCACACATGCAGTGCTCATTGCAAACCCCATAATTAAGACATGCAACAGTTGGAATAGCTCATACACACCCACTTACATCAGCAACATCCATAGCACAATACTATAAAGTGTGAAAGCACCTCACACACATTTGTGTATTCCCATACACTCTGCACCAGTGGTGTATACAGACGGGGAACTTTTATTTTGTACATGGTAGGGGCTGCCATAGCTTTGATCCACCAGCATGTGTTGGAGACTGAAGGTGGTGTGGAGGATGATGCACACAACCACCGCAGGCACCAGAGGATGAGGAGAGTGTTCAGACCCAGGGTAACCTACCAGGGGCTTCATGATCTGGAGACAATAGAGCATTACAGGGTGGGCAGGGACACCCTACATTAACTTGTGGAGCTGTGCCGGACATGCCGCAGAGCCAGAACAAACAGAGGGGAACCCATCCCAGTGGATACAAAGTTATGTGTAAGCCTGAGAATACTAGCTACAAGTACCTTTCAAAGACCAACTGGGGATATCATGGGTATCTCACAGGCATCAGCATCCAGGGTACTACACCAGTTCCTGGATGCCATGTTACAACATACCAATGAGCACATATACATCCCTCGAATGCAGGAGGAGTTGGCCAGTAATATGCATCTCTTCCACCGTGTGGCAGAATACCCGGAGGTACTGGATGCAATAGACTGCACGCACATACACATCGTCACCACCCAGTGAGCAGGGTAGGCGTTACATAAACCGCAAGGGATACCCCTCCATCAACTGTCAGGTCATGTGCAATGCCCAGGGCATTATCATGGATGTATGTACTGGCAGCCCTGGAAGCTATCACAACTCCCACATCTGGCATCCCTCACAGCTGTATCGGTTATTTGCCCTGAGGGACATCCCAAATGGCCACCTGGTGGGGGATGCTGGCTATTAACTGGAACCGTGGATGATGACTCCCATCAGAAATGCACACACACCCTTGCAGGAACGCCATAATGAGGCACAAGCACAAACCAGAATCATCATAAAGCATGTGTTTGGGATGCTGAAATCATGGTTCTGCTGCTTGGACATATCTGGTGGAGCCTTGCAGTACTCTCCAGGCACATGTGCCCACATCTTCATAGTGTGTGCCATGTTACACAATATGGTCCTGCGGAAACAGCTGCAGCAGGGACAGAATGGTGAAGGCCCTCACAGCCCACCACCATTGCCAAGGGCCCCACAGGTACAGAGGTACTCAGACCATGAACACCCTGAGCCAGCCCCAGTAGGCAGACGGAGGTGTACCCAGTATGCCCATGCCTTGGCAAAAAGGGAAAGTATAGCACACACACTGACAGTGTAGGCACCTAGGGACTGACACCTTTCTCCACCTGCACACACAGTAAAAATCGATGGCACACGCACAAGACTACCTGTAAATTGTCATGTATAGGCAGTCTACTGTGTGCATCCAACATAGGCAGCCCTTAACTATTGCACACACCACAGCCATTGGCACAAGGTAAGTCAACACCTGAACAGTAAATTAAGCTATCAGCATATGCAGATACTGTATAGATTCATAGGTAGGTACTTTGCCAAATGCCAGAGGCCATTCATAAGGCTAGCCAAAATGTGTCAGCTTTTGCCACCCCATTGATTCATTAACCATCCCTCTGTGGAGCAGAGCCAATGGCGGGATCCCTGGTGTGTATCTGCTCTTCCCCATCCACCCTTCAAGGTTTCTCTTGCAGAGTGTTAGTGAGGGGCTCTGTATAATGCAGTTAGGGATGTTGTTCCAAAGTATGGGGAGTGTCTGTGACAGGAAGCTGTCCCTCCAGCATCCTCCAGTTATTGTTGTGGCAAGGCCAGCTCACTACAGTGTGTGGCTCACTGTGACATGGATTCCCATAGGTGGAGCATATCCATCAAGCCTAAGTTCAACATGGCTGTGTTGGCCAGCGGAGATCATCTCTGGGTAAACAAGATGCCACTGAGTAAAGCAGGAGTTTATTCAGTCTGGCTGCATAGGCCATATGTTAGAGGCCAGTATTCTCCTTGGTGAGATAAATTTGTGGACCGCCCAGCTGTTGGATGTGTCCTCTGAGGTACATCCCACATGGGTTATTATACTCTATGATGGAACTGATGAGTAATGAGTAAAGGGGCACTATAACCCCAGTATGTCTAGATGGGAATCCTTTAGTAATCAGATGGCCTACATAGAAGGATGTCCTAACTACTGTGGAGATATGCTTGTCAAAGAGGAGATCACTATCTACCTTAGTCCCCAGATATCCCATTACCTTGCCTGTATTAAAGTGGGTGCTGCTCATGTGTTAATATTTAGGAGCCAATTCCACAATGAAATGACCATGTAGTTAGTGGCACTTGGCTGGAGGCCATGTTGTTGGCACCCTGTGATGTTCTCTGTGAGGCTCCTTTAGGGATATCCATGTTAGCTGGACTATCAATCATGGCTCCCAGTTTGCAGTCATTGCCAAACATGGTCTGCCGTAGTCCACCTGTATTTGCCTGTACATCTGAGATGTATATGCCAAACAGTAGGGCTCCCAGGACTGAGACCTGTGGAACACTAGTCATGACTGTTCAAGAGTTGGACCTGGAGACCGCTAGTCATATCATGTGGGTTCTGTGTGTAAGCCCATTGCCAACCCAACCTGTGATGTATGGGTGAATGTACAGGCTGGTGTTTATCAATAATACCTGAGTGGAGCATGGTGTCAAAAGCCTTGGTGAGGTCTGGGTAGTATGTGTGAACCACGTTCCCCGTCATCTAATGTCTTGGTGACAGTATGTAAGATGTCAAACAGGTTCAGTAGGCATGAACTGCACTCATCCAAGCTGACCTGGGTTGGGTCATGTGTTCGAAGGTTACCAATTTCATTGTTAATGAGTGCCATGAGGATGTGAACCATATCATTGTAGACTAGGCTAGTTAGGCTTATGTGGTGGTAGTTACCATGGTCAGTTGTGATTTCACCTTGATGGAGTGGAATAACCATTGTCATGCACCATTGTATGGGCATGTAGCCTGAGGAGAGGCTGAGGTAGGAATGCTTAATTAGGTGGGCGGAGCAGGTTGTCTTGTACAGTTTGCAAGATGTAGTCTGGGTCAACATCTTCTTCCATTGACGCTGTGTTCTGCTGTTAGAGAGGACCACTTCTACCTGTGTGTCTCTGATGGTTGGGATACTGTACCTTTCGGGTAATGTTGTGGGCTCTTTAAGAGGTGAAGTATGCACCGAATGTATCTGCAAGGATGTTGGTTATATCAGTAGGCTCAGCATATTTTGTGCTATATTTCACCGGCAAAGTGCAAATCTGTGTGTCACCATGTAGATCCTTGACATAGCCAAAGAAGGCTTTGTGGTTATCTTTCGAATCCTTGTGTATTCTCCTGCTAATTTTAGCCTTGGATGATGTCATGAGGGACCTACGTATCATACTAATAGTGGTCATGGATGTCTGCCCTTCATGGGATTTGCTGTGTGTCTGGAACACTGTCCTACTTCTGTAGTATAGCCTGTTTATTGCAGAGGTCCAGCAGACTGGTGTCCTTGTCTAGGAGGAGTGAGTCTTGGTTTACCAGTGATGGCACGATCCATACATCCATGTAGGTGCTTATAGACTGCATTTGTAAATGTGTCTGTATCTTGAGCAGTGTTCCCCCCACCCCTGTCACTAGTAGTGTAAATTTAGCTGTAGGAAAGGTATACACTGTGGTATCTGTGGGGGGGGGAGATGCTAGGGTGTGGAAACAGTGAATAGTTCATGGTCAGATCTATCCCTTGACTGGTTAACCTCCACTGTGGTGCACCTGTTGCCCATGTTGGGGATGACCACATCTAGTAGTTTCCACCCCACATTAGGGAGGTTGCCACCTGCTACAGCGCATATGAGGTGATACATTCCAGGAAGTGCTGGTCCTGGAAGTGAGAACCGGAGTACGTTTCCCAGTTAATGGTAAGGTAGTTGACATCGACCAATGCCAGGGTGTGCGTTAGGACTGTCATGTTTTCCACTGTCTCCAGGTAGGTGGAGTGGAGGTCCTGGGTCATGGAGCGTGATCCATAGCAGGCCACATCCACATTGCAGTTGTGGCTGATGTTAGCTGCACATGGATGATCACAGAGGTATCATGCTGCCCCACTAACCTGAAGGTGTAGGTATTCCTGATGAATGTGAATATAGCCCCTCCATGTGTATCAGTCCATGTTCTGTGGCTGAAATGTGTGGTATGGGTTGTAGGCTGGTAGTTCTGGTGTGCTCTCAGGAGCCTTAAGACAGATTTCAGTTAATGCACAGATGTTGAGGAGTGCTGTGAGTGTATGCATGTTGTGATCACAATCCCTGGTTTTGAGTAGCACAATCCCCATTGAATCTGCTATTGTTCTGTTTACGGAGCTGGTATTCACCTTCGAGACTCTCCTAAATAAGGCACCATGGGGGCACCAATAGCCTTGGCCAGTATTCCAAAGCGTAAGGCTGACACATAGGCCAGTATGGTATCACTGCATGCATGTTCCCCATCTGTGCTTGTTTTTCATCTCCCCTGTAGGTAACCTACTGGTAAGCAATAGAAGGCCTTAAACTTATACAAGTCTTCTAGCTTCCAAGATAGGTTTTTGGAGTGACAAAGTATCAGTGTTCTGTATGTTCTTGCTGTACTCAACTGTTTCCTGACTACATGGTGAGTTCTCACTGTATATTGTGATCTGAAGGTCTGTTTATTCACATATTATGGCTGTGATGGCCTGCATGTTAGAGGTTCACAGATAGCCTACTACCTATATGCCCAAGGGAAATTAGAAGCATAGCAACAGTGTGTTGGCCTTCCCCGCACCATTGATGAAGTAACTGAGCCTCTGTCAAGCATAGCCAATGAAGCAATTCCAGGCAGAGTTACTGGAAGCTGTTGAAGACTGGGGTTGTGGAGGGTGACAGGGGCACTTAGTGATCTAAAGAGGGCATGTTAATGTGGCAATTCAACACCATTCAATTCCCCCAACAGGTCTTGCAGCTATCAAACTGGACAGGTTCCCCCACCCCCTGGTGGTATGGTTCTGGGACACATGATCCCAGGGGTGTATAATCTGTTACCCGTTCACACAACAAAGTTTCCCTTGAAGTGTGTCAGTGAGGGGCTATGCCTTATGTAGTTAGGAATGTAATGTATTATCTCACAGTACATTTGTTATATGTTGTTATTTCAAGAGTACATGAAGCTCAGTGAGTTTGGGGGCTCCAACCCTTTGCTTAGCCTAGCTTACACATAGAAATCATTTAAATAGGAAATAGGCGGAAGCAACATTAATGTCAACAGTGTAATGTTTACAGCATCTGCATAGTATCTGCGCATTTGAGGTTACAATCCCAATAATGGCAGGGATGTTTATCATGTGCAAAAGTATACCTTAACCACAGATTGCATATATAGGCAGTAATCGTCTGTATAATAAACATTCAAATCACCCATATAAACCCATGTGTGCAGGAGAGTACAGTCAATAGAGAATGTAATGTTATGTCAGCACATAGTGAGATGTTATGTCACTGACATGTATATATCCAGAGTAGTTAGTGGATGTGGCCGTGTTTGCGTGCTCAGGTTATACGTTACAAAGTTTGTTTAATTGTGTTTAACTGCTGCTATAATGTCACACAAACACTTTTAAGCATGCTTACAACTACTTAAATGAGCCTTATTCTGCAGTAAAAAACATTCATAAAACATTGCAGGTGTCGAACCCTGGACCATGCACACTATAGTCATGGGATGTACCACTAAGCCATCTGAGGTGTACACATGTTTCATGGTCTTGAGACTACACCTTATACCATATGCATTTCACTGTAATGATCACAAATGGGGCAGTGACTTTGTGTACATATGTACAGTACATTGTAATGTACTGTAGTTTCTGAACCAGCACATTCCAGTCTACAGATATATTACTGTTACAAACTAATATATATATATATATATATATATATATATATATATATATATATGATGTCTGCATATATATATATATATATATATATATATATATATATATATATATATATATTATACAGCTACATCAATAGCCATATATATAAACATCTATGAACAAGCTTCATGACACAGAAGCACTCCAATGGAATTGGAGTGTACACAAAACACATGCAGCTCTGGTATTATAACAATTAATATTAACCTAATTCACCATAGAAGGGGTGGTTGTTGTGTATGTGAAGATTGAGGTGGGGGAGGAATTATGGGTAATGCAATCATGCATCAAGGACGGCCTGAGTCGGATGTCCAATAAGTGAACTGGAGGGGCATACATGGAGTATGGGGACAATATAAAAAGGACACAAAGCAAGAACCTTACTCATTCATAATACACCCTGTCATGTCACATTGCAGCACCTACTTTCACAAACATATGAACATTAACATATATCAGACATATGTACACCAACTGACTGTCACATTTTTTTCAGTAGTGAGGAATGCCTGTAGTACAATGTATATTCTAAACACCATAACATTCGTACATATCTCAGATGCCTTAGTGGTAAAGTCAGTGACTGTGGTGTTCATGTTCCCAGGTTCAAGGGCTGCTTTTGGATGCAGGTGGATTAAAGCTCTCTTAAGTAGTTGTAAGCAGGTTTCCATGTGTTTGCACGATGGTAAGCAGCACTGAAACATGGTACACGGAGAAGCCCTTCACACGTTTGACCATTGCTTAGCGTCACGCAGACCACGGGCAAACCTGCTCACAACCGGGTAAATGTGCGTTATTCACACTTTTGCTACCAGTGCCTACTCTGAGAGGTAAAATAATAACACCATCCAGGAGAAGAACCCACAACCATGTATTCCATCCTGAGAGTAACCTAACACTAAGCTACCTGGATGTACCTATCCCAGTTGTATATGCAGACAGGTTGAAACACAACAAGGAGGAATGTGTTGAAATAGGATAACCCGCCATGTACCCAATTAAAGGTGTATGCTCATATATATATATATATATATATATATATATATATATATATATATATATATATATATCTAGAGAGAGAGAGAAATACATAGACACATGATATATACTGGTCTACATATATATATGTAGATATATAGATAGATTAAAAACATCCACACATCTATGGTGGTACAGATAAATGTATGCAATAATGTATATATCTATATACATATACACACACATATATATATATATATTTATATATATATATATATATATATATATATATATATATATATATACACACACACACACACACACACACATATATTAATATATATATATATATATATATATATATATATATATATATATATATTTTATATATATATATATATATATATATATGTACACACACATACATACATGTCTGTAGACAGCATCCAAAGTGGTCATATCTGAGTATAACATGGACCATAGCATTCACACATTCCACCCCCCCCCCAAACAATATGAACATAACATATGAAGAGTATTTACCAATACACTATTACAAATATGTTCTATGGACACAGTCACCAACACAACTGCAATGACTGCAAATATCTATGATAAAATTACACAGACAGCTTTCATTTTGCAAATCTTTATTACATTCTGATGTATTGCAAAAAGGATTCAAGGACTACCAGTACCTGCATGCTATAAAGGAAGCATGTAATAGCTGTCTTAATGACATACCATAGTATTAGTCCACTAAGGGAGAGGTGTTCACATAGAGAATGAACACCCACACACATATAGACGTTGTATGAAAGGGGTTCCTACACAACTGCATGTGCTATGTGCACCCACCAACATCTACCCCACAACCGAAATAATTACATCAATACATACTGTCATACCATAACCAATTATGTAACTACTGTACATCTGCTGAAACCTTAACATAGCTGGACACAGACACACTAACATCGCCCTATGTGAAATAGTTGTCGTTATACAATTGAACAGTTGCTGATGTAATAGCACCCCTAGCCAAGGAAACCACGGTGAAGAACTTCTCAAAAGCAAACTTCACACTTCTCAAAACTGAGGTGGAATACTTCAAAGCCCCTGGGCCAGAGGAAAATATGGCCCAGAATGCAGAATCCTTTACAAAAGCATTCTATGGACACCTACAGGAATGCATGGAGCATGCTATCTGAAATAAAACCAAGACTCACTCCTCCAAAGGCAGGAGACCTGTCTGGTGGACCCCGGCCATAAATAAGCTATACAACAGAAGGAGAAAGCTACTACATGACAGAGCAAAATCCCAAAAAGGGAAGGCGTCACTGATCAGTACGAGCAAGAAACTACGATCCCTCATAATATCATCTAAGGCCAGCTTCGAAAGACAAATTGCACAAGACACTAAAGATAATCACAAGGCCTTCTTTAGTTATGTCAGAAACCTGGGAGGCAACTCCCAGATATGCTCTGAGTTAGTGCAAAATGACAAAAAATACACTGAACCCACAGACATTGCCAACATCCTGGCAGAAAGGTTCAGTACAAACTCCCTCCCCCCCCAAAAGAGCAAATGTCTTTCCCAACAGAGTGTAGCCTTCCTGAGATCACAGGTGCACAGGTGAGTGCTGCCCTCTCCAAAGCAAAAAACACAGCATCAATGGGACCAGACGGTGTCCCGGGCTGCATTTTACACGAGCTCCAAGAAGAACTAAACCCTCATATAAAGTCATTGTTCAATCTCAGCCTTACTACAGGATATGCACCCAAGGAATGGCATACAGCAACAGTGGTCCCACTCCACAAAGGTGGTGCCACAACAGGCCCTGGAAACTATCGCCCTATAAGCCTGACTAGCCTGGTCTGCAAAGCTATGGAGTGTATCATCATGGAAATCATAAACAAAGACATTGAGAACCTCCAGACACTGGATCCTACCCATTTTGGCTTCTTTAAGGGCAGATCTTGCCTCTTGAACCCAGTCGACTTCTTTGAAACAGTTACCAAAGCCATAGAAGAAGGGAAGATAGTCCACACAGCCTACCTGGACCTCGCAAAAGCCTTTGACACAATACCCCACTCGGGCGTCATAAATAAGCTCACCAGCTTAAATATCAATCCCTATGTTACAAGATGGGTTGCAAACTGGCTCAGGGATAGAACCCACATGGTCAGAATAGCAGGTGCCATGTCAGACTCTAAACCAGTTACAAGTGGTGTCCCACAAGGCTCGGTCCTGGGACCTCTCTTGTTCGGTATATATTTCTCCGAGGTACAGGCTAACACGGGTGGACTATGGCTGACCAAGTTCGCAGATGACTGCAAACTGGGTGCCGTAATCGACTCTTCGGCTGACACAAGCATCCTCCAAAAGGGCCTCACAGAGATGGATAACTGGTGCCACAGCCATGACCTAAAGCTAAATGCCAAAAAGTGCATAGTCATCCCCTTTGGGAAAAACAAAGTGCCCACAAATTACCACATAGGTGGTAATCCATTAAGTACGGAAGAAGTAATTAGGGACTTGGGGACCCAAGTAGATAGCAATCTCTCCTTTGACAATCACGTTGTCAAAGTGGTTAGAAAGACCTTCTGTATAGCTCACCTTATCACGAAACGGTTCACATCTAGATCAAGAGAGGTCATTGTGCCCCTCTACTCATCACTTATCAGGCCCATAATCGAGTACAATGCCCCATTTGGGATGTACCTTACCTGACACCTGCAGCAACTGGAAAGACCCCAAAATTATTTCACCAAGAGGATCAAGGGGCTTAAACAGATGCCCTATGGAGTTCGGCTAAAGAACATCCAGCTCTACTCAGTTGTAGAGGCGATCTGTGTCTGACATATAAAGCCATGTCCAACCCAGAATTAATGGACATGCTTTACCTCAGAAAATCCAAATCCCTTAGAGCTACACACTCCAGGGACTTGAACCTCAGCACAGAAATAAATAGGACATGCTGGAGGGACAGATTCATATCCCAGAGGCTCCCCTCACTCTGGAGCAAAATCCCAATCCATGTTAGGCAGAGCCCCTCACTGACCCTCTTCAAGAGAAATCTTGACGAGTGGATGGGAGATCATAAGTTTACCCCTGGGATCTCTTCTGTGTCCCTGCTTGACAGAGGTACAGTAAACTAACCTTAAAAGGGATACCTTCTGTGACCTACTATACAGAGGCACAGTCAACTAATTTAAAAGTGTGACGAAAGCCAAACACACTCTGGCTAGGCTTATAAATACCCTAGGGCAGATAGCCTAGTATCAACCTATGAACCTATGAACTAATCCCATTTCAGAAGGTTGAAAGGTTTGTACACCAGGAAGTTTTACCGAGTACTGATTATTAGCACAGTATGATACACAATAACACCAAACTAAATATGTCTGGTAGGCACACTGTAAACTCCCTATCATTATATGCATAGCTATGCAGCCTTGAGCTGGTCAAACAACCTGGCCAGACTGAAACATATGCATACAGGCATGTCCACTAGAAGTACAGAAAAACCCTGTACAAGTAGCAATGTTCAGAAATATGACAGCAGTACTCACATTTAGACCAACTCCTCTAGGCATTACACACAATATATTACTGTTCGTCTCCATACAGATGTTGCAATAGATTCCAAACAAAACTTCCACGCTCTCTTCCTCACAAGTAAGGCAAAGGAACAATGCCCAAGTGGAGTACTTGATTATACTCTGCTGTAGCTATGGTATTGGCTAAGGTAATAGCACCGCAGCCGATGTGCATGTAATTATCTAGTTAGGAACACCAATTGGTTCTCGGGATAGCACATGTTACTGATCTGTAACTATAAAAGCTTGCCTTGTCACACATTCAGACCATATGTATCTACCTGTAGGACAGTACAAAACACTGAAAGATGAACCAAAAACTAGTATTACACCAGTTAATAATACCTCTGATTACTAAGACGGTATGCATAACATGTAGTATGCCTGTGTATGTAGTATTTTTACTGTAAGAATTATAGTGTAATTAATGCATATAGTGGAAATAGCTATCTTGTAGTGATGTATTATTGAGCAGTAGTAATGCTTGTAGTATTCTATGTGTGTACTGCTGTAGGTCACATGGCACACTCCACATACACCATAAGGGATGTTATGGGCTTGGAACCCACCAATTCGCTTCCAGCCACTGTCAGTGTCAGGATTGGTCCAACAAATATGTGCTATAACAGGGGATAGTATATGTCGATATATTGTAACAGTCGACATATGTATGGGTGAATAAGTAAGATGAACATGTTAAAGGTGGGCTTACCGTGCAAATATGGTGTGCATTGTGGGATATTGTGCCAATAACTGTGTAATGTACAGTATTCTAGGCAGATCTGAAGTCTGTTCTACATAGCAGTTCCGTTATGTTATGCAAACAGTAGTTATGTCTATTGGCAATTACAATGCTCAATGACAGGATACATAGCATTAGTATTCATCTGACAGGTTAGCAGCATGATAGCAAAGATAATTGGAAGAGCCAGGTAACGATCCATGCACATAACACATGTAATATCCACCTCTCTACTATCGTTTGCAAGCAATAAGAGCTGTGCATGTGTACGTTATGCAAATGTGTAGTGACCCTTGTTACAGGGCTGGGCCAAATGGCTATGTGCACACCTACATAGAGTGGATATTGAGAGTACAGACACACTGGTTGAACTACCAGGTTTGTGTAGCCCAACCTCTCATTGCCAACCTAACAGCCACCTGCACATACTGTATGTAGGGTAGTGCACAGCACTGGTAATGAAACAGGTTGCATATCATCTTTAACTCCAGTGTAACATCTGCAGTAGGAGTGTAAGATGTAGGAGACAGCTGCCCATGTGTAATAGCTGCATCACTATCTGATTATATCCTGATCATGTTGATAGTAGCATCAGTGCCTATTGATACATGACTCTGTTTGGAAAGTGGGTGTCTGTGCCCAACAGAGCTCATGGTCCTGGTGGATATGTGAGTATATACCCAGAGAAGAAAACAGACCTGTAGACACTTGCATCATCTGTAATCAACTAACAGGATGTGATGTGCTCCTCAGAGGAGGATTGCTGCTAAAGGTAGCTACAATGTTTCCGTAATAGCCAGTGTTGTCACGTCCATAGCACAAATATTTACATGTGAGCATCACTGTCTAAAACATCTTCAAAGGCAATACATAAACTAAATACGGTACTTGGTACTTGTAGTATGACTGCTCATACAGGCATGTCCATTAGTCAGCTACTGGTGTTTCCTAATGTCAGCTTTGTGCATGTGGCCATCCTGTGAGGAATGTAATCTCTATGCCATGTACACTGCCAGACCACCTAACACCATGCCCCACACATTGTTTGGGATGCAGCTACAGGGGTAAGCTGGAAGGCAGCTCAGTCTACAGCCATGACTGGACTGGACAGTCATGAGGTGTAGGTTAACACATGCAGCTCATCAACACAACCAACACATACCCTTACCAGAATACAGTAAGGACACCCACACACACTACCAGAAATCACACACATTCACAGACGCATCTAAGTATCTGGCCAAACAAGTGACCCCCCCCCCAAGCAGGATGAGACAGACACTAAAATACACAAACTGTATGACATAGTTTGCATAATTGTGCCACACCTCTGAACACATGACTGGAAACATGCCCAATAGTACTCATTTGTGAATGCAAACTCTAGTACTATGGTACACACCGACCTATACGAGGGCATACATACTATCAGCTGCCTGTCTGCCATGATTAGCCACATACTCATATACTCAGATCACCTTTTGAACTATACACATGTCTCTGGCATATTCCATGTTGTTGTGCAGGAAATGTGATGCAGTAGCCTGGACTGCATGGAAACACATGTAGGAACTGTCAGGTCTTGTAGCCCATGCAGGTATGTCCCAAGGCCTGGGTAGCATGCTGCCATTGACCAGAATGATACTGCAGTGCAGAGACAAAATTATTGCATTCCACAATTGTCTAGTGTAGTTGTGCATGTAACAGGGTATCCAGTATCTGTAATCCTGGGATAACATGGTTGACAGACCATGATGCTTTGCCAGACAGGGCCTGCACCTGTCACCCCTGGGAATCTGGATACTGCCTAGGGCTCCTGCTTCCCCTATAGTGCCTTCATCATGCACGGTTCAAGTGAGGGTCCACTGCTGTTACAGGGGCAACCAAGCAATAAACTGCGGGTCTCGCTACACAATGATACATGTCAGAAACACTATACTGGCACACATATGTCAATCCCTAACATGGAGAACATATCTGTGCAGTGGCTGAGACATGTTTCAACGCTCCAGAGAGCACACCAGCATGACCATGTTATAACACATACCTCACCTCTTGCCCATTATCCTTTATTGGAACACAAGGGCCGCAGGTGTGTCCATATTCCTGAAGGATATGTACACCTCCACGCTAATTGCACTTGCATAACATCAGATGCATTATGCTGAGCAACTACCTTTGTGCCAAAGTGGAATTCAAAATGCATCTTGAAACTGATCACCCACCAGGCCGCAGACTTCCCAAATGTCATAATGTGATGTAATGGGGAAGATTAGGTCTGAGACAGAACCATAATAATGGTTACTCTCAACTATTCCAGTATGAACTGGGAAGACTCCTCATGTACCAACACCTGCGCTCAATGCATGTTGGATTCCATTGACCCCAGTGACCTGGATCACAGTAGTCACACAAACAGGGCTAACAGTATGCTATACATAGTTAGTCTCCAATGCCAATGTTATGTTTCCTAAGAGCAGACTGGTGAGTGCCATGGCACCCATGCAGATGGACAATGCATGTGCAAATGCTGAATCCCACACAAATGAATCTTAAGCAGTCACATATGTGCAGTGATTGTGCCATTGAAACAGAACCAGGATTCAACCCAACACATACAAATAGGAAAACTGGTGGAACCATGCTTTAAACTGTACCACAGAAGGTAGTAACTGTTGCAAGAGTGAACACACATGAGTGTAGGTGATCCCTAGTCAGCCTTAGTAAGATGCAGATACACCACATAGAACCACGCAAAGCTACTCTGAAGCTAATCAGCCTCATATTATGAGGCCAAGCACAGAGTATTCTGTAGCTGTGTCATTAATCGTAATGGCAACGACAAGACCTGTCGTGCTGCACAGCACTATGGCATGGAAAGTGCTGCACCTACAAAAATAGCACCTGTTCATCCAGATAGGGTCTCGGAGAACCTAAAACCACTCCCACCTCCCCCCACCCCCAGCAAGTACACTTAGTAATATATCCATGTACACTACAGGGCCCCTGTACTAACAACTATGCAGGTACAAGCTGCACTCTCTAAAGCCATACATACAGCTTTCATGGGACCTGTCAACATCCCAGGGTGTATCCTATACAAATGTAAAAACATTCAGCTATCCACATACACATCATGTTCAATCATAGCTCCATGTCAGGCTGTGTACACACCGAATGGTGCACAGCAACAGTTATCACACCCCACAAAGGGGGAGATACCATTGATAATGGCACATAGTGCACAACTACCCTGCTGAGTCTGGTCTGTAAGGCCATGAACCATGGTCAACGTAATTGATGTACTCGGTATAGATGTAGATGACAGTAGGGTTGATTTACACTGCATATCATGACCTTACCAGGTCGTAGGACACCGTCACCCATACTGTGTTCCAGCTACACTCAGTAAACTAGCTGTATATTCCTATGTCATAGGAGTGGTTGGCAACTGGACTGCTGGCAGAACCCACACTACAGAAGGTGTCTGACGAATACACACACATCAAACCAGTGCCAGCCACAGTAATACAGGGGTAATTCCTGGTATTCCCCCTCTTTGTTATCTATACCACATAGACTAACATAAAAGGCATCAGCTTATTGATGTTTGGAAATTACTATGAACTAGGAGCAATAGTTGACTCATTGTGTGCTGTGTTCAACATACAGAAGGACCTTAGTGTGTCAAATGTGTGGTGTGTGATGTATGGCCACAATCTGACAGCTAAGTATTGCATTGTCATCCCCTATGTTACAAACTCTGTACCCATTAACTACCACCTAGGCAGTGGTCAACATAATGGCAACTGTGTGTATGGGATGCAGCTGGACAGTACTTCCCTTTCATAGTTACATCACCACAAAAGATAGGTAGTCATATGTGGCACCCCTAATCATGACAGGGTGCCATCCAGGAATATAGAGATAACTGCTCAGCCATACTCAACAACCATGTGACCCATAATAGATCACATATTTCCTTTAAGGGTTATTGCCCATGTGTAGATGGCTTACACTGCCCTTCACAATCCCTAGCTGCACTATGTAGCCATGTCCAACCCAGAGGTGATGGACATGCTACACTTAACACATCCTGATCCAAAATAAACACATACGTCATGGGCATCCACCTTTCTAGTACAAGGATCACAACATGCCTGACAGATCCCTTTCCCATGCACTTAACATACTCTTGTCATACTATGCATCCCTGTCCAGTGAAGCTGCACATCACTCCTCTCTGTGACATGGTGTGATGACCACATGCCAAATATATCAGTAACCAGGTGCATCAGTTATGTGGCACTGCTTGAACTGGCCACTGAATCTTACCTGTCTGTTGCCTACAGCTAGGGAACCTGTTTGCCTAGGCTCATAAATAGCCCAGGGCATATAGCCTACTAGATCACTATGACCATACATGCTATAGTTGATATCCAAACCTGCAAATACTAACAGGCTAGCTATTGTTCCATGTGTTACATATGTGTAATACAGGCAATGCATGGCAGGATGCTACACAGCTGTACAGTGCCATGTAGATGTATATTGCAAAACACATACATGCTTGCAAGTCTGCAGGGTCACAGGTCATGTCCCTAATGGCTATGTATGAATATATGCGGCATATACACAGCATTAAGGTCAATTTCATTAAGGAGAACACATCCAGGCATGTGCTGATAGGTAAAGACACCACTACAGGCAAACAGACATGCCCACGTCAAGACAACATCCACATGGTGCATGAGCAATGTCATCACATGACACACACATATATGGCAATAACATCACATCACCAGTAGGTGTCAAATGTGTGTGACCTATACATGTCAGTGGTGTTACTGTCATGTAGATTTACAAAGATGTATTTGTAATCTTAATAAATGTAATACACATGTATGATCAGCTGTACTTCTCTGTGAGTACTGTGACCTGTCATCATTGCTATGTCTTCCAGGTATGCCACGTAGCAGACTGCCGCTGTGCAGCTGCTTGGAGGATGAGGTCCTCATCCCATACCTTCTCGACAACTACACAACGCTCTTCAGCCATGTGCCACAGGATGCACAGCAGCGGGATGCCCTGTGGGAGGAACTCTGCAGGAGGGTAAATGATGTTGGCAGTCACAATTGCACCTAACACCAGGTGCTCCAACACTGCACTGACCTGATAAGATGGGAAAAATAACGTGCTAATGCAATCGCCAGGGAACAAGGTGCAACAGGTGGAGGGGGACACTCATCCAGCCCCCACTCACACTTACTGAGGAGCTACTGGCCAACCTTGGGACACCTGCAGACCTTCATCCACAAGCTTTAGCTGGTATTGTGGAGGTGGGTGTCTCTCAACCACCAAGCCTGGAGTTGCCTGGTAAGTCACTACTGCACATAAAACACAACTATATATCACATAGTTACAAGTGTTACTGTACAATATGTAATGTAACATCATATGCAAGGCATGTATGCACACATGCCACATACTATAGTCTGCTACTCTATGTATGCCCAGATGTGCATACTTCATAGTATAGTGTATTGTACTGGCTTATGTGCTAACATGGACATTGCACCCTGTAGCTATCACACAGGTGTGGATAATGATCTTACTGCTGTGACACCTCTGTTTAGGTACCTCTGGTGTTTTGCAGTGACAGCAGCCTGTGTTAGGTGAGATTGTTATTATTTACCAGGCCTGATACTGCATGGAACATATTAATAGCATCTTATCTGCCATAACACACGTACACATAAGGTATGGTGGTCCTGTTAATGGACACTGGTCAGACCTGCAATGCATCACACTGTTTACCTAAGTGAAACAATTGAAGACTATTTGAAACACCTACACTAAACCTTCCAAACTGTCATTGTCAGATGTGTGGACAACAGTGAATACAATGGTGGAGGTGTGTTCCACTGTAGGGACAGGTACTACATATCAGCATTACACATGCTGGGAATATGAACAGTACTGTACAGACAGCATATGTGTGCACACACACACACACACACACACACACTAAATATGTTGGAGCTGGAGTATGCCTGGCCCACAGGATAAACCCTTGCGGAGTATACCATTGCTATGAATGTCACACAATGTCATGTGCTATCAGACATGTCCATGATATGTAGTGGGCTGACTGCAACACTGCTCAACTATCCTACAAAACATGTCTCACATCCCGTGCATACCACCCTTTGTCTGCATAACCCTGTCCTCAGTGGGGCATATGACATCTCTTGGTGTATGTCATATGGGATAATACTGACATGTGAAATAAGATGGCCATCACAACCATTGGACTGAACGTGTGTATACATGACCATGGAGGATGGCCAGAGACATGAAGCAATACACACAGTAGAAGTGATATACATGTGTGTCCACCCTGTTGTACACTGGCTCAACACAATACGACTATGGCCTTTGTGTAATGGTGATATTGCAGATGTGAAACACTAAACATCATACAGGCCTGTGCACAGCTTGTGTAGGCATAACATGTAATGACCACATAACATGTCTTGAACATCTGGAGTGTGTCACGACATGGAAGCATTCACCTATACAATATCCAAATAAATACATGTGTTGCACAACATACACATACAACATGCATCCACATCAAGCCACAGATATAGTGCATTCACCTTGCTGGTGTCAGACATCACTGTCATGCCTGCTCCTCATGTGAGGTACACAGATGGCATGTGGGACATAGAGTACGTATAAGTTAGCCATGTGTGAGCATAGTTGCTAGATATGGTTGCAGATGTGCAAAGGTGTCAGCCATACACCCTTCTGTGCCTGTGTCACACATTCCACATTAGGGTTTATTGTGTATACACCTTGGTGACGTGGGTCACATTCCACATTAGATATGTATTGTATGTGAACAAAGTCATGGCTATGAACTGTGTCAGTAGCTCACACTGTAAAGCAATTGTGAAGCCACATGATGTCCTGCAATGGCTATGCACATCAGCTCAATGTGCAGTATGTCCCTGCATATTTGTAGGGTGAACAGACAATATTGCATCAGCTGAAGGCCCATGTTAGTATAACACGTCCCTGCATTGGGACACCATTACCGTACTGTAGATTGGAAAGGACACCATCGTGTTGCACATGTATGCATGTCATTCAACATGTCAGCAGAAGACATGTCATACTACATGTGATTGGCAAGGTCATACGCTAAACAGCAGGCTGGTGTACTATAAACCTGTGCTGGTCTGTAGCACCATTGCAAAGTAGGGACAGCCATGTCAAACATGTGTGCACAGCCACATGCGCAATGTCTACACTCAGCTCAGGAGTAGGTGGAATAATGTTGAACAGACATGCACTGCTTTGGGGGAGATATGCAAGCTAGGGTTCAGGCAAACGTATGCAGTCGCCATACCCTACAGCTCATGTCCTCACACATAGGGATGGTGGCCAGCACAGAACATCAGTGGCAGATGTACAAAGGTCAGTGATGGTCTGTTAACATGTGGTGTATGTTGCACACACCATGGCAGTGCAGTGCAATGAAGAAAAGTGCATGCATTGGGTTGCAGGTATGGGGCATAGGCTACTAACACAAATGGTGCAATACAGGTATGTATGCTAACCACCACTATAATTATGTAAGGTGCATACCATCTGCTATAACACATGAATGCTGTTGTGTGCAACTCAGGGATGTATGATAAGTACCACTATAACTGCTTAAGCTGAAACTATAATTGTCTAAGCTGACTGTCACCTGCCATATCACTTGCATGTAGCATGTGTGTCAGTGTGTATCAGTCTGTGTGTGTCAGTGTATGTCAGTCTGTGTGTGTCAGTGTGCTAGTCTGTGTGTGTCAGTGGGTCTGTCTGTATGTCTGTCCGCGTGTCTGTCCATGTGTCCATCTGTCTGTCTGTCTGACTGTGTGTCCGTCTGTCTGTGTGTGTGTCTGTGTGTCTGTCTGTCTGTGTGTTTGTGTGTGTGCGTCTGTCTGTGTGTGTTTGTGTCTGTCTGTGTGTTTGTGTCTGTCTGTGTGTGTTTGTGTCTGTCTGACTGTCTGTCTGTATGTGTCTGGTATAACTTGTAATGTACAGTTCTTGTCTTCCCCTCAAAGGTGTTGATGTAGGTGCGTTGCCTTCCTGCGGTCCACCTGATGTCAGTGTCCCCACAGACTCAAGCAGTGATGATGATAGTATGATTGAGGCACAGGCAGGGTTATCAGGGACTGAATCTGTGCCATTGGTTGCCATTTCACCTGTCTCCCCCTCATCCTCGCACACAGTTCCCCTGCTTGCACATACCCCATCACCACCAGCCATAGAGGAAGGACAGTTGGTGGGTGGTAGCATGGAACAGGGAAGTGTGGTGACTATGGAAGGTGTGCCTGCACACCTTGATCCCAGTCAGCAGACTGGTGATGTCCCAAACAGGCATGTCCCCAGCACTGCTTGTAGGAGGACCATTGGCCAACATGTCCCTGTGAGACCAAGCACATCAGCTGGAGTCACCAGACTCATGTTTCAGGCTGTAATCGAGGCACAGGCACATGCTGAATGGCACAACAGCGAAGGTCTGAGGCATCAGAGGGCTGCTGTCCATTCATTAACTGACAAAATACAGGCACTTGCAAATGCTCACCATCATCATGCAGAAGTTTTGGATAGATGATTGAGTGACATGGTGGGAGTCCTTAACCATGGCATGTCAATCCTCGAGCATAGAATGTCTGTGCTGGAACATCTGGTGGGAGTGAGGTGTCGGGCACATGGACGTAGGTCAGCTACATCACCTTTTGAAGGTCTACGTGAAAATGCTACTGCACATGTCCACTACCATAGTGGCAGTAGCAGCAGCAGTGCAGCTGGTGCTGTGCAGTCCACACCAGGATACAGCAGGCCACTTGCACGTGGACCTGGATGGTCCCAAAAGGGACATGAATCCAGTGGACATGTGTTATCAGATGGTACCCAATCTGGACCTCTGCCTGGTAGTGCCCATGCAACCCCTGGCAGGCGCAGGTCACGTGGCTGTGGCCAGACACTATGAACAGTGAAGCCTGCCTTTTGGAAACAAATGTAGGGCACCTCAACACACACACAAGCATAACATCCACACACACCCAATGATATCACAGGCCCTAACACACACGCATGATGTCATCCAATGGCACAGCCTAGGCCTCTGGCAAACATTATCACCCTGTGTATATGATAATGCCTGTGCCACATCCCTGTCATCCACACCATCGGTGCAGGGACATGATCATATGGTTTGATGCACAGCATGAACATACTAGATAGACAATTGTAGATTAATATTGTTGAGTAGTGTTGATAGGCAGCAGACCTACCATGTTTTGCAGCTGTAGAATGTATTTTGTACGTTTGACAGTATGTATCATGTGTAACAACACTAACAGCATGATGATCCTGACGTTCTGCCTTCCACTTTCAGGTGTAGCTGCATGTGCAAGGGGATGTTGGTGTTTGTAGGCGTCCCATATGTACATGTTGACTTCCCACAGGTCAGTATGATAATACCTGCATGCACGTTGTAGCTTCCACATCACAGTTATATTCTCAGATGTTTCAATTATGTTTACTGTTCTAATGATCCAAGAGCATGATAGCTGTGTAGTAAGCTACTGGGTTCAGAGACGTCACATCCACAGTGAGTGGCATCACAGGTATAGTTACCTGGAGCACGGAGTGGGTAAAAGAGTGGTATGCCGGAAGACAAGGGTAAAGGCCAGTGGAAATAGTGGCTTATCATTGGGAAGCAGTAATACCCACTGCCATGACAGCATACAAACACAGACACCCACAAACTCAGGGATTCACAGACACAGTAACACACACTCTGACACACACACACAGTTGCCAGTGTTCAGATGAGAACCCCTGCCTATGTGCATATCATCATTATAGTACTACACAATTACAAGACATGCCACAGAGATTACACATGTACAAGTAGTTGGAATGGCCTAAGATCAAGGACATTGACAGGGATACTACAGTGCAGTGAGTGTATGTGGGGAGGGGGGTCCATCAGTAAGCTATGTAACAACAGGTCACACCCCAGGGAGCACATGTTAACAGGCGGTTAGTATGCCCCTCTACGATTGATGATATCAACAGGGTGGCTAGATTGCTTTGAGTGAATGGGGAAGGGGGCATTAACATTTCACTATGGTAAAATACAGCCTCACTCCAGGAACCAGAGAGCCATACACACGGACAACCATACATGCACACACACACACACACACACACACACACACACACACACACACACACACACACACACACACACACTGGCATTCACAAAGATATACACCTATGTCACACATATACAGACACTTTATATGTGTGAGGTTTAACCCCCTGCCTATGCCTTTCTTTTTACACTTCACTCTGTACTGGTGTCAACAGCAGTGTTCAGGAGAGTGATAATATGTGGGATGCATTTCCAACCATACAGGACATATATGGACACACACCCACATGTGCCAGTACTGTGAATCAAACACCAGCCTATCTCATGATAGGTACCACAGAAGTACAGCACTATCGCATCAGGTACAATGCTTACTGACTCTTTTCTTTGACAACTGTGCTGATGTATGCACAATATATGCACAGGGGAGGTATTACTGTTACAGGTGTCATGAGGTTTGCTTTCAGTGTCACCCTTACAGCATTCTACATTGTCTGTCTTCCACTTCAGTTAACAAAACCTGACCTTAGCAGGTACACAGGTTATTGTAGGACTGGTTGTAACACACTAGTGAGCTGTCCTCAGTAATCATTCATCTGCAAGGAAGCCCCACCACTTAGTAGTCATGTCCAAACTTCTGTCCATACCTCATGTACGGCTTACTGTACTTAGAGCATAACACCATATACAGTTGGGAGTGTTGAGGGTGTATTGCAACAGCATGATGTACTAAGCCAACAGTCACCTTCAGACATCAGACACTGCACACACATGGAATCTACACAAACAGCAATACATATACACATATGTGGTCTACATCAGTACGTGCACTAGCAGGTCGAGAGGATACATTCCACACCTTCACCACGCCCTGTGTGAAACATAGCCAAGCATTACACCATAATGGATGTTGTATTCATGTACTGGTAGAAAACCACCACTTTCAACGAGTAGCCAAGTGTACATATATTATAACAGCACATATCAGCGTGACATGCACAGCATTATTCCATGTCATGCTCATATGAACTGTTACTTTGACAGTGCCATGGTGAAGCCAGGGCACTGTAATGGTTAACAGTGAGCACATCATATCTGGCACACACACCTCATGTGTACTGGAAGAGTGTCAGCAATGTGCTCTGTTAGAGCTAGGCAGTACACTCATTCAAGCATGTGTGAGGACTGTGGCTTGTAAACATCTTACCCCAGCATGTACTGGCTATTGTGGTACTACGGCTAATGTCCAGACAGCACACAGCATGCATGGCTTGCAGTTGTTGACATGGGGTATATGTAGGAGCTTTGGCCACACATAGCTGTACATGTCATGAACATATCACCTGTGACTACTCAGGAACATACAGAGCACAGTAGGATTTCCTTGAGTCTGTCAATAGGTTCATAGGTTCATAGGTTCGTACTAGGCTATCTGCCCTAGGGCATTTATAAGCCTAGCCAGAGTGTATGTGGCTTACACCACCCCTTAGGATGAGAATACTATGCCCTTTTAGGGTTTAGTTTACTATGCCTCTGTCTAGTAGTGACACAGAGATGACCCCCGGGGTAAACCTACGATCTCCCATCCACTCGTCGAGATTTCTCTTGAATAGAGTCAGTGAGGGGCTCTGCCTAACATGGACTGGGATTCTGTTCCAGAGTGTAGGGAGCCTCTGGGTTATGCATCTGTCCCTCCAGCATGTTCTATTTATTTCTGTGTTGAGGTTTAAGTCACTTGTTCTCGTGACTCTGATGGATTTGGATTTTCTGAGGTGGAGCATGTCCATTAATTCAGGATTGGACATGGCCTTGTACGTCAGGCACAGATCACCTCTGAGTAGACGGTATGCGACTGAATAGAACTGGAGTTTTTTCAGTCAGGCAGCATATGACATATGTTTAAGACCCTTTATCCTCTTGGTGAGGAACTTTTGGGGTCTTTCCAACTGCTGCAGGTGTCGGGTGAGATACATCCCAAACGGGCATTGTACTCAATCATTGGCCTGATAAGAGAAGAGTACAGGGGCACAATGACCTCTCTTGATCTAGATGTGAAACCCTTCATGATAAGGTGGGCAATATAGAAGGTATTCCTAACCACTTTGGCAATGTGAGTGTCAAATGAGAGGTTACTGTCAACCTGGGTTCCTAGGTCCCTGATTACCTCTTCCGTACTTAATGGATTACCGCCTATGTGGTAATTTGTCGGTACCTTGTTTTTCCCAAAGGGTATGACTATACATTTTTTGGCGTTCAGCTTAAGGCCATGGCTCTGGCACCAATTATCCATTTCTATGAGGCCTCTCTGAAGGATGTTTGTGTCCGCTGGAGTATCAATTATGGCGCCCAGTTTGCAGTCATCTGTGAACTTTGTCAGCCACAATCCTCCTATGTTTGCCTCTACCTCGGAAAAATAAATGCCGAACAAGAGGGGTCCCAGGACTGAGCCCTGTGGGACACCGCTTGTGACTGGCTTAGAGTCTGACATAGCTCCAGCAACTCTGACCCTGTGGGTTCTGTCCTTGAGCCAGTTTGCAACCCATCTTGTGACATATGGGTTTACATTTAAGCTGGTGAGTTTGTCTATGATGCCAGAGTGGGGTATTGTGTCAAAGGCTTTTGCAAGGTCAAGGTAGGCTGTGTGAACTGCCTTACCCTCATCAATGGCCTTAGTGACTATTTCAAAAAAGTCGACCAAGTTCAAAAGGCAGGATCTGCCCTAGACAAAGCCAAATTGGGTAGGATCCAATATCTGTAGGTCACCAATGTCTTTGTTTATGAGTTCCATAATGATCCTCTCCATAGCTTTGCAGACCAGGCTCGTCAAGCTTATGGGGGTAATTTCAGGGTCTGTAGAAGCACCGCCTTTGTGAAGTGGGACCACTGTTGCCGTCGCCACTCTTTGGAGTGCGTATCCTGTAGTAAGGCTAAGATTAAACAGCAGCCTTATGTGTGGGTTTAGTTCCTCTTGGAGTTCATGTAGCACACAGCCCGGGACACCATCCGGTCCCATTGATGCTGTGTTTTTAGCTTTAGAGAGGGCGGCTCTCACCTGGGCATCTGAGATGTTAGGGAGGCTACACTCTGCTGGGATAGTTATTTCTTCTTTTGGGGGGGAGGGGGAGGAGAAATTTGCACTGAACCTGTCTGCCAGAATGTTGGCAATGTCAGTGGGTTCAGTGTATTTTGTGTCATTTTGGACTGACTCAGAGCATATCTGGGAGTTTCCACCCAGGTTTCTAACATAGCTAAATAAGACCTTGTGATCGACTTTTGTGTCTTTTGCGATTTTTCTCTCAAAGTTGGCCTTAGATGATTTTATGAGTGATCGTAGTTTTTTGCTAGTACTGATCAGAGATGCCTTCCCTTTTAGGGATTTTGCTCTGTCATGTAGTAGCTTCCTCCTCCTGTTGTAAAGTTTGTTTATGGCTGGGGTCCACCAGACCGGGCGCCTGCCTTTGGGGGAATGGGTCTTAGTTTTATTTGGGATTGCATGATCCATGCATTCTTGAAGGTGCCCATAGAAGGAATTTGCAAAGGATTCAGCAGTGTGGGTTGTGGTTTCCACTGGCCCAGGGGCCTTGAAAGATACCACTTCAGTCTTAAGAAGTGTGAAGTTTGCTTTTGAGAAGTTCTTCACTGTGGTCTTTTGTGCAGGGGGTGGGGGCGGGATGTGGATTTCCAGTGAGATTAATTTATGGTCTAATCTTACCAAGGAGGGATGTACTTCCGGTGTGGAGCATTTTGTCCCCATGTTTGTGATGATCAGGTCTAGTATATTGTCTCCTCTTGTGGGAATGGTGACTAGTTGTTCCATTGCATTTGAGTTTATGAATTCTAGGAACCTTTGGGCTAGGGTGTTGGGGCTTGAGTAATATTCCCAGTCTATGTTTGGGTAGTTGAAGTCTCCCAAAATGATGGCATTTGGAGAGACATTCATACTCTCCAGTGTCTTCAGGAAGGCTGTGTGGGGTTCCTGAGTTTGAGAGGGTGGTCTGTAGCATGCTACAAACTGTAAGGCAGTTTTGCCTATGGTTAGTTGCACCTGGATAGTCTCCGATGCTTCGTGCGTTGCCACTAACCTGGGGGTGTGGGTATCTTTGATGAAAATGGATACTCCCCCTCCTTTTGTGGTTCGGTCCAAGTTTTGGGGCCGGAAAGCATGATATGAGCTAAAACCTGATAGTGCTGGGGTGCTCTCAGGAGCCTTGAACCAGGTTTCAGTCACTGCACAGACATCGATGTTGTCCATACTGAGGAGGGCTTCGAGGGCATGCATCTTGAGGTTTAGACTTCTGGCATTGAGCAGCATTACCCTTAGTTTTTTTCCACTTGTGTTTTCTAGGGAGGTAGGTTTGTCATTTGAGCCTTGCCTAAAAAAGGCACTATGGGAGTGGCAAGAGCCTTGGCCAATATCCGGAAGCCCAGGTTTGACAGGTGCAAGCCATCCCTTGAGAAGCAGCGTGGCTTGTCAAGCATGTCATCCCAAGCAGACAGACATTGGATCCCCTTAGAATGACACCAGTAATTAAGCCAATTGTTAAAACTGATCATTTTGTCTTTGTACTGTGGCATCATTCTTGGTGAGGGTAAGATGCTGCTCAGGGTCAGGGTCATACCGGCCTGGGCTACATAATCAGAGAGCTCCTCTATGTCTCTTTTCATCTAGTCCAGGGAGGTACGTCTCAGGTCGTTCACACCGGCATGTACAATGACTGAGTCATATTTGTACTTGCTGTGGAGTGACCTGAGTGCTTGTGTTATGTGGCGGATTCTAGCTCCGACAGGCAGCTTACTGTGACCCTCTCCTTGTTCAGTCTGGTGAGTGGGACGTCAGTGTGCCTGACTATGGAGTCACCTATTACAAGTGTGTCGGGCATGTTGTTTGGCCTTAAGGGCTGTGACTGTTTAGCACACTGACTTTGTGAACTATGTGTTGCATGTGCTATGTCTTGAGGTGGTGGTTGCTTGGGTGTCTGCTTTGGAGGCCTCTGTTGTTTTGGTAGATTTTTAATCAGTGCCTCTGAGTATGTTTTTGTGTGTTTATGTGTTTGATTTGCAGTTGTGATAGTTCTATGTGAGACTGGGTTTGTGGTGTGCGTGGTTACCTTTTCCTCCTGACTGGTCTTGCCAGTACTGAATTGAGAGAGCTCAGCCTCCAGTTTGGCTATATAGTTGCATCTCTCACATATATTTGCATTTGTTGGGAGGAGGAGAGGGTTGTCTGTGTACATGAGGCAATTGTAACATTGCCTCAAGATTCCCAGATTCACCAGCTGAACAGGAGAGGACGCCAGCAACTGACCCTTCGACATGCTAGAAATAGTGAAAAAGATTGCTGTGTAACTGAGTCAGAAAGGACCTATAGGGAAATGGGTACTCAACAGAATTTAGGTGAATGAAGTACTTTCGCTTGTTTAAGAGTGCTTTACCTGTATAAAAAATGCTTAAGGAGCAAGTGCTGAGCTTTTCAGATAGAGTATAGGCTGTTTAGATTGCAAGTAGAACAGTTCTAAGAGAAAAATTGAAGAGCAGACTTGGAGCCAGAAAAGTTTAACTTTGTTTAACCAAGTTTAACCTTGTTTAACCGGGCGCTGCTATGCTTGCGACTGCATAAAACCGTGCAAACACGGATTTTAAGCAGTGAACTACAAAAGAGCTAGGAATGGTCCCAAACAACCAATTACTAACAGCTTCTTGTGCTGAGGTCACTTCCCCAAGGATAGGTAGGCTGCTCAAGGCTCCCCACTCCCACTGGTGAGCAAAGAAACTTCCCTCTATCCAAGTAAGGTAATGGACAACACAGGAACTACACCACAGCCCAGAATACAGCAATGCCTGTATACTGGTCTAAACTAGTCGAGAAAGGTGGGAAAACAAGGATTATTTTTGTTTTTTTTTTTGTAGAAATACACAGAAAATGCAGAGACAGTGATAAATTAGTTACACAGGCTAGCACACTTTAGTGGGCAGCCTCCACAGTTCAATTAAACAAACAAACAAGCAAACTTTCGACTAAATTCGACTAAATGTAACTTTAAGTGCAGATTTTAAAATAAATGCAGTAATCAGTAAAAAAACAGTTCAGGCTAGTTCAAAGTAAGCAGCAGAAGCTATTTTCAGTGAACAAAAAAGCAAAGATACTTAAATCCAGAAGGCCTTGTGTAGGTCCTATGGTCCTGTTATTTGGGTATGTTTGTAGGCGTTGCATTAGGTGGACATGTCTAAATACATACATGCCACATGGGGTGTTGTATGATATGATAGGTGTCATGGGTGACCAGTAGAGAGGGGATATTACCCCTGTCAACATAGATATCGAAACCTATGTACTGTTAGCATGCTATCTGCCGTGTGCATGTGTGTAATGACTGTAGCCACCTGTATGTAGAAAGGTAAACGAAAGCTATGGTAATGTAATTTATGTTGTATGAGTGTGGGATGTACATATCCAGGGCAGGTATGGTTAGGTCATTTCCAACCATGAGGGTGTTGTTTATTGGTGTACAGCAACAGTCGACCATGTTAATGCTGACAACATCCGAGGGACCCTGGTATGTGTACAACTGAGCTGGTTACAAACAGTGGTATTATTGCATTGCATATCACATTATGCAGCTGTGTCTGTACATGGGTACTTTGGACAGTTGATGTAGGCCTAGGTATAGTCCACCAATCAAGGGTCATCTGGTGGTCTACCATACTATGTCATACCACATATGGATGTGTGGTGGTAGTCTGGGAACATGGTAGTGGATGTATATGAGGATACAACCTAGAATGCAGCATTTGCCACTGTCACCTGTACCTGACTCATCTGTGATGCGTTATGTCAGAGTAGTGGTCTTTACATGTGAGTAGCCTTTACAAATATGTGTACACCACCACCTGGAATGGTCCATACCACTGTTATGGCCCACATGTCTACATGTCTGAATCTGAGTTATATGGTGGTAGTGCAATTGTGCACTACACAGCCTTCAGCCAAGTGTTCCTCACTGCACAGATGTCAGTATTCCCCATTGTAGGTTCTACATTGAGCAAATGGATTACTAAAGCCACACATCTAGCAC
>NC_056726.1:684672494-684684994 GCF_019279795.1 Protopterus annectens | reverse complement strand
GTGTCAGCTATGTGGCACATGGAGTAATTGCATGCACTTGTAATAGTCATGACTAGTCAGTCAGGGGTTTGAACCCCTGTACTGGTAGGTGTGTGACAGCTGATGCTTAGGTTTTAGTCTCCAAGCCCTTCTCTGATGTACTTTGCCTCTGTCTGTCCCTCGCACAAACTCTCTGGTGGATGTGGAGATGTACACCTGCTCAGCAGCAGCTTGTGTATTGTAAGTGATGGTCATGTTCAGGTGATGGCCTCTGCACCTGTTGCAGTCCTCCTCTAGCTGATTGCATGTGGAACAGCTGTGATGATGTTCCCATAGCCATTTGCATGAAAAACACAGTACAATATCTAGGAACAGCATGTTGGTGTTTGCTCATGACAGTCGCTGTGAGTGGTACCTGGATCTGGTGTTTAGTAAACGGCATCACAAATGATATCTGGATGTTCCTTAAACAACATACACAGTGAGAAATAGCCTAAAGACAGGAGGGTGATGTGCCAGACATGACTACAGCATATAAGTGCAGCTATGCTTCATTGAGACAACTGCCTGTTTAACAAGTTGTGTGTGGTAATGGCTATTCTGCATGTTTTAAAACTGACAAGACAGTGCTCTGTTTGTGAGGGCCTCCCATCTGTAGGGCATTCTGTGGAATGGTCAGTATGCGGAACCATTTGTTTCCTGTGTTACTTAATGAACACACATCTGTGAACAGCAGGAGCATAGTGTGAGGACTGCAGACAGTACAAGGGGATAGTGATGAGTTACTGCCACTGCATCCCTGACTGGACATATGTCACATGAAATAGTGGTATGACAGACACTGTCTGGGGTCCTCAGTGACATGCCAATAATTGACCACTGTTCATAGCTGCAGTCACAAGTCTTCTACACATTGTACAGATGTCATACAGTAGATATGCATGTGATGAGCTATCTCTGCAAATGTATATCATCTGTTGTGTTGGGTTGATGGTCATATCTATGCATGCTGTTGTAAGTAATCCTGAATGCTGTTGACTATTACTAAGCCATATCTGTGTTTTAACTGCAACACCATAGGCTGTATGGGTTTGGAGGTCCCGGCAGAACCCCCTGTCTCACTTCAGCTGGCCATGGCACTGAGCACCAGCACATCTGGGGCCCAGCCTTGGACTTCAACCTTTGTTGGCTCTGCACCGCCTTCTGGTGGTACCACCACTGAGGATGGGGCTTGTACCCCTGGGAGCAGGTCCAGACAGGAACATGTCCGCTGTTGTACAGTCCCGGGCGTGGTGCGTAGGGGGCTTAATAAGGGGTTTTGAGGCCAGATACGCCAGCTCAAGGACAGAGTGTCACATTTACAGGGTGAGGCAGCCCCTCCTAGACAGCTCCCAGCACTGCCACCTTTGCAGCTGTTTTGGTGCAGTGGTGGCTGCCCATGGCTGTGGACCTCCATCCCACTGTTTCCATCTGGGGGTTCATGGGCTTGTGAATGCCGAACAACCCTCCCTGTCCGAGGTGTATCCCCCCACAGGTGTCATATACTGACCCTGTATGCTGTCTTGTCTGTCATCCTACCCTACCTATCCTCCACGAGCATACCTACTCTCCTTCCCCCACATCCCACTCTCACCCTACGGAAACAAAAGGCCAATTTGTTCCTAGAACAACATTTACCTCATATATAGCTGTCCATTTCACACACATGTCCACTGGACACATGTAACCCTTTTAATATGCATCACAACATACTTCAGTTGTCCTCACCCCTGTCTCTCAGGCACATGATCCTAGTATGCACATGACTCCTAAATGTTCCAGGTACACTTGATGCGGACAACCCCATTGTACACACAATACTACCAGTCTGTCTATGGTTACCCCATTTACCTTTATCATGATGATGATGTCGCACACAGCACCTTGCAAGAGTATTGTTCTCACATAATGATTGGACAGGAATTGTTGTGTTAATGTAAATAACATGCACAGAGTGATGTATATGGCCAATGTACAAATGTTTGCGTGTATGACTGACACATGTCTGTCTGAGGGAGTCTTGATATTACATAGGACATCACCACTACATAATACAGGCATTGCTGTTGTTTCCCTTTTCATTCATTAGTAATGCTTTGCTGTCACATGGGATGTTCCTGATATATCTATATATGTGTATGTATCTATATGCTGGACATAAACACTCACACATACATCTACATGATGGAATACATTTCCTATACTGTTGAATGACTGCGCTGGATGATATGTTTGTGATAAGGTCCAATGTCTGTATATCTGCCATGGCTTAGTGGTAAATCACAATAGCTGTGTGTGCAGTGTCCTGGTTTCGAGCCTTGCAGAGGCCGTTTATTTTGTTGCTGGGCAGAACAAGGCCATTGGATACGGTGTGATTAAAGCACATTAAAGCAGTTGTGAGCGGGTGTGCATGAGTTTGCACAGTGATAAGCAATGCTAACCTCTGGTTACAGTTTCTTACACTCAGTTAGCCCCTACATTGCTTTACCAGTTTAATACTCACATACTGGCGGCCAAACAGGCTTACACCCGCTTGCTCCTGCACTTGCAAATGCACTGCATTTGGTGTTTGCATCTGACACTCACACCCCTGCGTGGGAGTGAGGACTACGATATTACCTTGTGATGCCTATTACATCAGATTACATGCCTACAGTATCAGGAATGGATGCCCATTAGGCGACAGCATGCCGTTAGACTGTACGGAATCCGCGGTCTGTCCAGAGTTTGATTCATATTATTGGTGTGTTCGTCTTACAATCTACACACATCTGGCTAATACATGGGAACTGACACTCTTCAATACAAACAAGTAATTGGGATTTGGAACCCACATCCTTCAGCTGAGTCATGCTACTGCATACCTAATATTCTATCATCTTTCTAAGGTTGTCAGTGGAATATGTGCTTTCTGTCCCTATCAGACCTCTCATACAATTAGGGAAATATACAGACTGAATCAGGGACATGGCATAACAACATCAGGGACACATTTAAATTATTGGTGCTATTAACCTAACACATTGACAGACTTAGAGCATATGAATTTATACACATTTTCTGAGGTAAATGATGTTTATGACACTTAATTGTTGTCGTTATTCATTACATGTAATTCACCACCTTTCATCCAACTGTCACTAGTTTTAAGAGGGATTAAGTGGGGCAGAGTTAGAAACCGAGTCAAAATCTGTGATGTCCCTGGAAATTGGGGACCGTTCAGAGGTTTGATCCCTATTTGTTCCCCCAATGGTTTATGTCCTGTCCAGTGGATGTGCTCTTAGGGGTTTAGAGGTATGGGCATCAGCTATGCCCATTTTGAAACATTACTTACATCCCCGAGGTGGTCCTAATACAACTGTGCCAGCCAACACCTGCACGCCTAGGCCCATAATTGCATACCCATAGTTCCCCCACCTGCCATTCCTCTACAGCACTCCTCCTTACTGTGGGTGCAGGTGGGGTATAAGCACACCACTACACACTGCCCACTCTCCCCGTGTCAGGAAACATGTCGTACGTTGTGTTGACTCATGGGTTATCAGGCTTGCACAACCTACTGGTCCGTGTACATCTACAGGCTCTTTTGATAAGTCATTACCGTGACTGCCTCCGATCATTAATTTTTGGTGTCCCACAAGGGGCATCAATGTCTAAGTTACAAGATTAGACCTGGTAGGTCTCTCTCATTGGTAGTATCCTGCCAGTGGTCTGGGAAGCAGAGGTGTGTTTACCTTTATTGTGTGTCTGTATATGTCTCACCAGCCTAGCTGTGGGTAGGTGGGTGGGTGGGGGGGGGGTTGATGCTACATGTTACACATTTGTTTATTGGACCTCTCACCCCCATATGCACGGCTGTGAACATATGTTACTCGTAACTGCTGTATCATATCATAGCTATATGCATGTGTATATTTACAGTCTCACACACACATATATATATATATATATATATATATATATATATATATATATATATATATATATTTACATTACTATATACAGATATATCTGTATATGTATGTATGCATACATGTATATTTATATTTTGCTGTATATATATATATATATATATATATATATATATCACAACATATGGGTCTATGGATGTCTGCATATGTATATATTTATATGTGGGTATGTATCTATATTCTGTCTCTATGTATACATTTGTACTACGGAGAGGGAGAAGCTTATCTCTATGTTGCTATGGGTAGATATACACACACATACCTCTACATATATACGTCTACATCTGGTTATTCTGTTCCTTGCCATATAGATTACACTTTGCTGCAGTGGGACTCGTAGTGGGTGTGGCTGCTTGTTGGGTGACGCCTCTGCCCAATGAACACATTCGCTTACATCCCTAGGGCTGTCCATATAGGCCCACATCAGCCAACACCTGCACAACTAGACCCATACGTAGCTACCCATAGTTCCCCAACCAGCACCTCCTCAACAGCACCCATCCTTACTCTGGGTCCTGGTCTGTTCTGGACACAACACTACATGCTGCCCACTCTCCACTCCATGGGACCCATTTCATACAATTGTCTCGGCCCATCGGTCATCAGGGTTTCCCACCCTTGTATTCCGAGTATGTATACACCCCAACCAGAATGGTTGGTCTATCACCTTCTTTTGGTCTTGGCAATTTTTGGGGTGTCCCAGAAGGGACGCTCCAGTCTGTGTTCCATGATTAGAATTCACAGGTGCACTGTGTACCCCTCGGTTGTATCCTGCCATTAGTCTGGAGAGCAGTGGACTCTGTACATTATTTGTGTGTATGCTTCCCGTGTCCGGCTGGGGGCGTGGAAGGTCATGGTACGTGTTTCATGTTTTTTGCTTGGGCTCCTAACTTCCATTGGCATAGCCTGTGAACATATGTCATTCTTGTGTGCTGTTTCCTATCATAGCTGTATATCTGTGTATATCTATGCACACACACACACACACACACACACACACACACACACACACACACACACACACACGCATATTTATATATATATATATATATATATATATATATATATATATATATATTGGTCACCTTCATTTCGTTGACAGTTCATTTAACTGACAACCAAGTCAGCAGGCCCAGTTCACTGACACATCAGTTCATTTAGTCAAAAAAAGATATATGGCCTATTCCCCACTGTAGAGCTACCCTGGAGTTGGAATATATAGTAAGAGGGGTGTGAGGGCACAGCCCCCCACATTGGGGGGTGTGGGGCGGTGAAGCCCCCCACATATCATAAACATTTTACAGTATACAGATGCATTCTTACAAGTGCAATGAATAACTATTACCAACAAATCATTATAGAATCCCAGTAAGTGGGGGGTTTGGCCCCCCACACCCCCCATTGTGGTGGGCTGTGCCCCCCACACCCCCCTTACTATATATTCCAACTCCAGGGTTGCTCTACAGTGGGGAATAGGCCACATATCCTTTTTGACAAAATGAAGTGTCGGTGAAATGAAGTGTCAGTGAAATTAAGTTTCAGTGAACTGGGCCTGCTGAGTTGAATGCCGGTGAAATTAACTGTCGACGAAATGAAGGTGATCCATATATACATATATGTATATGTATATATCCCAATACTGCGATGGTGGTGCTGCGGTAGCGTTATCGCCTCACAGAAAGACGTTGTGCCGTTCGATTCTCAGCTAGAGCGTCTTCTGTGTGGAGACATGTGTGAATGGGTGTACCTTCGTTGAAGGTTGTGCATCAGGGCTGGCAAACTCGTCACGTACAAAATCTACTGCCAATCATTAGCGGATCAGAGTTCTGCTGTGGCGACCCCTAACCGGGAAAAGCCGAAACACATAAACAAACAACATTATATATATATATATATATATATATATATATATATATATATATATATATAATGTATATATATATATATATATATATATATATATATATATATGTGTGTGTGTGTCTGTAAAGCAATACATACCCCACGCAAATGCACTTACACATGCCTACTGGTGTTTATATATGCTTGACCTGCATACTAGTGCCTTATTCATTAGGACAGTGCCACTTTGCTTGAATTATATTTATGTTAAATACCTCATATGATACTCTTATTTCAGTTTTATGGCAAAACAACATTCATTCCACATGGAAAATGATATGTGCCACTGTTGGGCTCAAACCATGAATGCCTGTTTGATAGGCAGATGCTCTAAACACTACACTATTGACACTTACATTGATTCCACATGTTTTTCTCTATTTGAATGAATATGATGTGTAAGCTACACTCGGCGGAGGGCAGCGACGTGCAGACACACTGCGCTTTGCTTACACCTTCGATATTACTGCAATTCGAATGTATAATAGGGACACGGGGACAGGGAATCTAATTGTGACAGTTCTAGGGACAGGGCTCTACATTCCACTACGTGCTTGTGTGTTTACTACTTCAATTTCTTTTCACTGTTCATGGACACTCTTGAATGCTTAGCATACATTTCGGTATCCACGGACACTGACTTACTGACTTACTAATAGGGGCGGGCTGTACTAGTAGGCATAGTAGGTTTTGCAAGTGTCGGGGCATGTTTACTTCTCCATAGAGCATTTGTACACGCCCCCTGCACTCGCACACATTTCCTGTGCACGTCGAGGGTGCGGCGGCGCACCCTCATACATATTCATATGGTGCTGCTGCGCCATCTAGTGAGGACGCTCGGTGCAAGGCTAAAACCATCCTTGCTCCGAGCTTCTTGAATCCCGGAGATAGTCTTTGATGGATTCTGTTATAGAAGAGTGTTTGTTTAGTGGAAGGATCACAGAACCTTTGAGAAAATATTTTAAAATAGATAACCCAAGGTAAGCTGAATTTTTGGCTTAGATAAAATACATAAAGACGTACACAAACCCCCGCTTAGACCAATAGTAGCAAGTGTTAAAAGCAAAATTGATTTTATGATGATTTATCTAGACAAACACTTGCAGAAAGTGGTTGAACTTAATTCCACTTTTATTAGAGGCACTTTTGATTTTATTAAAAAGTTAAAAGATATGAAAGTAACAGAGTCTGATTTGTTAGTAACTCTTTATATTAAATCTCTTTAGACTGTCATAGTGAACAATGAAGGAATGGAAACAGCACAATATGAATTAATGAATTCAAAAAATGTTCTCTCGCTGTACTGTAGGTCTTATAATGGAAATTTTGGATGTAATAATGAGTTTCAACTTTTTTTGAATTTAATAGAAATTTGTGTCATCATACTAATGGAGTAGCTATGGGGCAAAGATGGCCCCTAAATATGCAAATTTGTGCATGCATGGTTGGGAAAGATTCAATATTTTGGAAAGTATTTTTTTCCAGCCATAAAATAGTGTTACAACATTTTCTTGATGACGTTTTTCTAATTTGGATAGTGGGTGACTTTATTAAAAGAGTTTCTGTGTTATTTAATGTGGTAAACTCATTTTTGAAATTTACTTATGATTATGACTGTGAATGTATTACTTTGTTGGATGTTACAGTATTCAAAGAAAAAAGGAAGTTTATTCACTAAAATCTATAAGAAATCTATTTAGAATAATGCCTATCTACATGAGTATGTTCCCTAAAAGAATGAAAGAAAATATTGTGAAAGGGCAATTGACATGGGTTAATAATTTAACTCAAAAAGATGATGATTTCATCAAAGAAAGTAAGGCTATATGTTGGAGTTTTTAAGTAGAGGGCATCCGAACAAATTATCAGTGGATGTTTTTACTGACATTAATAACCAAAGAGAACAGGGTTTGAAGTCTGAAACTAGGGCAAACCAAAAAGATTTTAGGTCTTCTATGCAAGTAAGTATTAGCATGGATGCCTGGGCTGTTAAGAGTATAGTTATTAATAATTGGAACATCTTTGATAGTAATTCAGAGGACAAAGAAATTATTGAAAAATCCACTTTTTTGTTAAAAAAAGGGAATAGTTTAAAGTACATTTTTTCAAGCTAAGATGAGGATGTTGAGAGTAAAAAATAATAAATTAGGTATGTTCAATTGTTATAATTGTAATTTTTGTCATTATTTATATGTTGATTCTAATATAATAAATGTCAGTAATTTAGATATTAGAATCAAAGGCTTTTCTACATGCAGGTCAATGTACATAAACATGCAGTAACAATAGATGATGAAATAAACATTTTGGACAAACATTATAAATTGAGTAAATGTAAAATTAATTTTAAATTTTGGTATTGGACGAGATTAATGGATATGAAAAACGTTTGATGCAAAAGATGAGTTAGGACGGTGTGAATATTTATGGCAGGTGAAGCTGAATGCTTGCCATATGTCTGGTTTGAATAATTGAGCAGATTGTGTTGATTATCTTAAAAGGAAAAAGTTAAAACATTAAGTTGTAATGATCATATGATGTATATTGTTGTGTGATTTTTTTTGACATGTGATGTTTGAATGTATTTTAAAAAACTGGAGAAAGGAAAGTATGTCACTTTGAAAAAGTTTTGTATGACGAAAAGGGCTTACTGAATACTTTTTGCATTAAACGGTTTGTTTTGTTTTATATGGCACCTTTTTATTTGATTTTCTCAGGTTTAGTGTGTTTTACTTGCTGTGTTTTTTTTTTGCTTTAGTACTTGCAAATTTACTTGGTGACACTATGTAGGCCACTCCTAACGACCTTTCTCTTGGTTAAACAACCGTTTATATTAACAATAACATTACAAAGTAAGATTGGACACCCTTTGTTAAGGGCGTTAATGTAGCTGATAAAGAGGTCACTGGTGGCAATAATAACTACCTTATAGTCTGGGCAGAAGGGGGTATAGCTAGCAAACCTGTGCCATCCTTTCCCAGGTGTGTGTGTGTGTGTGTGTGTGTGTGTGTGTGTGTGTGTGTGTGTGTGTGTGTGTGTGTGTGTGTGTGTAACTCCAGGAGTGTGTGTGTCAGCTACTAGGACAGGTACACGAAGCACTGGTTAGACAGAAAGAGTGTTGGAGGCCTTGCCTTGGCCACTCAGCTGAGATCTCAACTCTATAGCTGTGCCACTGGGTAGACTTACTGGGGATCTGGAGAAAGAGGGAGAAACCAGCCCCACATGGACTGTGGTCTCTGTGTGCTCTTAAGAGAAATTTCACTTGATGCAGAGAGCTGCATCTGGAAATATTGTGTGTAACTTATCATCCTCCCAATGTACATCCCCCACTGGTGATACTGATGAGGATTGAGGATCCTTGATTACTGGTCGAAAGGTGGGGCATCGCAATAATTTTGATAGTTTCCTTCATATATATGAAAGAGTATGTAAAGTGTATATTGTTCACCAAGAGGTTTGGGTACGGTTTCTAAACCCCTTAGTCTATGGTATAGCTGTAATTGCTGTTTCTAAATTGTCTGATATAGATTGTTTAAAATATGATAAAGTAAAACAATGTTTACTGGAGTGTTTTAAGTTAACACCTGAAGCTTACAGAAAAAAGTTTCATGAGCATAGATGCAAGGTAGATGAAAGTGTATCTGATTATATTGCTCAACTAAACACTTATTTTCATAGATGGGTTAGTGGGTGTCAGGCCATCACTTTTGAAAGTCAGGCAGACCATTTGTTGAGGGAACAAGCCCTTAGAACTTTGGCTGAGGACATGAAAATTTGGTTGTCAGACTGGGAGTGTAAATCTGCAGATGAGCAAGAAAAGGATACCCAGTACGGCATATGGTTATAAGGGAAACCATGATGGGCAGGCTAAACAGAGTCCACCAGTAACAAGGGAAGTCAGTACTTGAGGTACATGGCCAGGATCAAAGGTTAGATCTTCTAAATGTAACCAGTGGAGCCATGTACCATATAGATGTCCATGGAAGCAAGGTGGGGAACAAAAGCTGATGGAGCCAGCAAGTAGGAATTACAGTATACCAGTGGTAAGTTGTCTGGAGTCAAAAGTGGTACCAAACTATCACCAGAGTTTATATCCTATCTGAGTGGATGTAAAACAGGCCTCTGTTAAGACAGACACAGCCTCTGACATAACCATTGTGACACCTGCAGTGGTTGAAAAGGAGCAGTACTTCCTTCAACAGTCCACTCCAGTCAAAGCTTTAGGAGGGACCCCATTCCAAATCCCTATGGCCAGGGTTCACCTTGATTGGGAGGGTGGAAAAGGAAGCAAGCAAGCAGGTGTGTTTGAGGATATTCCAGCAGATGTCTTGATTAGGAATGATTTTGATAATGCAGTACATTGTGTGCATGCAGTTACATGCAGTCTATCTTGGGGACAGGCATGTGGGACTGGTAGCCTGGGGGAGACCCAGGCAGACTCCACACCTGAAGCCAGGTTTGGTGAGGTGGCTATTTTTAGAGGAGGAGCACCCTGTAGCAGTGAGCCTGAAGGTGAGCCACAGCTGATGTTCCCTTGGACAGAGTGACTGCAAGAGCATAGGTGAGTAGTAGTACCCAGGCTGATGGTGAGGCACCGTGTCAGACCATACCAGACTTCTTATGGAAAGGGAGCTGGGAAAGGTCAAAAAGATACAGTTGAGACAGTTTTCAGCTCTCAGTCCCTACATTATGAGGCTTAAGAAGGCAGCTAAGGAGGTGCCTGATTCTCAAGGAAAAGAGGAATCTGTATATTGAAACAAAAGGTTACTGTATAGAATGGACCCCTGTGGGAGGACTAGATGATGCAGTAATACAGCAGTTGGTAGTGTCTAGAGCCTACAGTCTGGCACTTCTAGCCATAGCCCATGGCATTCCTTTTGCAGGTCATACGGGCATAAAGTATACCAAGAGACTTATTATGCAGGACTTTTATTGGCCTGGGATTGCAGGACCTGTGACCAGTGCCAAAAGTAGACAAGACAGGAGACAAGGTCAAGGCTTCCTTGATGTGTTTGCCTGTGATTGTGGAGCCATTTCAGAGAGCAGCTATGGATATTGTGGGACCTCTGTGTAGCCCAAGTTCAACAAGAAAGAAGTAGATTCTGGTGGTAGTAAATTATGCTACTAAATACCCTGAGGCAGTGGTTCTGTCCTCCATTGAGGCAGGGAAGGTGGTAAATGGTTTGTTAGAGAGAAATACTGACTGACAGTGATTCCATTTTCTTGTCAGACCTGCTGGATTTTCTATGGGAGTGCTGTGGGGTGAATAACCTAAAGACCATGTCCTACCTACCACCTGCAGACAAATGGTCTTGTGGAGAGATTAAACTCTAGACTAAAGACCATGCTATGGGCATTTGCAGACCAGTTTCAGAGAGAATGGGACAAATATTTGCCCCATCTGCTGTTTGCATACAGAGAAGTAGCCCAGGAATCCACAGTTTTTTCACCCTTTTTTGTTGCTGAATGGACAATTGGTGAGAGGGCCTTTAGATTTGATTTGTGATGAGTGGGAGGGTGAGTGTGAATATCACAAGGAGTCTGTTGTGGCATATGTCCTACAGCTCTGGACAAGACTTATGGAGCTCATGGGCTTGGCCCAGGAGAACCTGACAGGGGCCCAACAGCAGAAAAAGGTCTGGTATTGCAAGAATGCTCAAGCCCAAGAATATGCTGTGGGAGAGCAGATTATGGTTCTCATTCCTGCCAGACGCAATAAGCTGCAGGCAGCTGGGGAGGGTTGCTTTGAACTGGTAAGGAAGTTCAGTGATGTTAACTACATGACCAACTTGCAAGACAGGAGGCAGGGACACAGATCGTATGATGTTATCATGGTAGGGAGGCTCTGGTGTGAGTTTTTGCAGTGGAAGGCAGGAGGAGTCTGAGGGGGATCTCTGGCTACATTGTGCCAGCCAGTAAAATGCCAAATTACTAAAGTGGAGCCTAGGGTTGCAGGAATAAGACATGAGAGTACAGCACTGTAGTGGGGTCAGCAATGCCAATGCAGAAGGGTTCTCAAGACAGGTTATGATTTAATGTGTTCCCAGACAGGTTCATATCTCTCAAGCCACATTTCTACATGGTCACTTGAGAAACTAGCTTGAGTATTCAAAGGGGGAGAGATGTGACGATGTAAGGTATTGCCAGCTATATAAGGAGAAGTAGGGCAGTGGATGTGTGACATATACCAGCATAGCTAGCTGAATTTTTGTAAAGAATTATATGTCATTTGAATATCAAGCTGATTTGTACAGATGCTTATGTTGACATTTATTTCTAAAGCTGCTTGCATTAAAAAATGTACCAATAGTGGGTCCTACTGGGCAGAAAAAGAAATATACCTGTATGTCAGACTGTATTGTACCTGTTACAGTTAATATATTGTAACAGAGGATACTGGAAAAGAAGATGATAATCTCAGCCCAGCTAACTTGAAAAATAGTCTGAAATTAAATTACCTGGTAGACCATAAAGATTGTATCTTACAGTTCTGATTGCAACCAGAGACCGTCTGTGAAAACAAGTACCAGAAATCTTTCTGCATTGTCCTTAGAATTAAACTAATTGCTACCCTGGAATGGTAGAAGTGTTGAAATGGTTTTATGGCTC
>NC_056726.1:684582494-684669994 GCF_019279795.1 Protopterus annectens | reverse complement strand
AAATCATTGGGCAAACTTTGTTAAGCTGGATGACCATTTATTTAACATTTGCTAAGCGGGAAAGTCTGACTTGGAACACAGCCAATTTTCAGCAGAGGCCCAGGGAGAAATGCTCCAGATGCATGTCTTTGTAACATGGGAGGAAACTGGAGCAAACCCACATGAATACAGGAAGGACATGCAGACTCCACACAGAAAGTACCCCAACCGAGAACCAAACCAGAAAACATCTTGCTGTGAGGCAACAACTCTACCAGTACACCACTGCAACATCTATATGCATTACTCACAAGTATCATAAGCATTATTCGAGAGTGTATTTTATAAACATAAAATAAAGCCTCTTCCAAATTCTCATTTAAAAAATGTATAATTTGCTGTTTTGTTTATGAAAAATTCAATAAAATATCTGGATGAAATTCTCATTAAAAACGTTTTTGTAATTAAATGATTGCCAAGTAACTATTCTTGTATAACTATCATAGCAAACATCACCAAATAGGTGACAGGGCATTAAGAAAGCCGCATATACTCACATTGGTTGTGAACAATTGTCCCATCCAGTCCTCTATCAGCATATGGCTATTCTAGCCTATAGTCATCGGTGTCAACCAAGTAGCATAAGCAATAGAATACATCAATGAAATATGACCTGGAACTTCCATATCAATTTCAAATATGCTAACATATGGTATTAAAACACACATATGTGTTTCAAATGAGGGGTAGATAAAAAATAATGAGCAACTTATCAACCTAAAACATAATGTTCAAAACAACTAATCCCTTGGTTCTGTACTCCATTGCATAAATATACCAAATTGCTCACTTAAAAAGAAAAACTCAAATCAACTTTATCTAACACAAAAAAGTTAAATTGCCTAAAATCAATACAAAACATAGAACGCTTTGCTAAAGCATTGTTGGCATCCTTTTTATTAATTGCCAATACATGGTTGTAAATTATTTTATTTAATTTTAGTATGGTCTTACCTATATAATAACAGGAGCATGTTTCAGTGTGCTAGATGCACAACATCATGAATTACAACTAAATCTTTCCTTGGCAACTATGGTCTTATCGCCTGCTTCGGTGTAAATGCTTTGTGTTAGATAAAGTTGATTTGAATAGTCTTATTGGTAATAATAACGTTTTGCTGGAATACAGTGAGGCCAAATGGCAAATACAGCTATCTGCTGATACAAAATCAGTGTTAAATGAGTATATTAATCATAAATGCTTTTTACTGGCACAGAAATATTAGATTGTTTTTATATTTTGAATATATATATATAATTGTTAGTTGTTGTGTCTTTTCAGCTTTTCCCGGTTAGGGGTCGCCACAGCGGAACTCCGGTCCGCTAATAATTGGCAGTAGATATTTACATGCTGAGTTGCCAGCTCTGGCACACAACCTTCAACGAAGGTATGCGCATTCACGCATGTCTCTACACAGAAGACGCTCTAGCTGAGAATCGAACGGGACAACGTCTTACTGTGAGGCGACAACACTACCGCAGCACCACCACCGCAGTATTATATATATAATTGTTAGTATTTTATCTATTTTATATAATGTTTACAGTTTCAAGTGTTTTAGTATTCTGGCACTTTATATTTGCCTTTATGGATTTTTTTTTTTCATTTTACAAAGGTTTAAGCTGATTGATTCCTTATTCACATGATCATAATTTATTTGGACTGCAGGTTAAAGATTGCCTTCCCTTCGAGGACTGATATCAGAGAATAGGCAAAGAGAAATAAATAGGGGAGTCCTAAATGAAAGACCAGCACTGGTAGAGTTTTTAGTAGAATCTAGAACAAAAGCTGCCATTAAAGGAGGAATAATTAGTAGAGCACATAAAATATTGCATGATAACTATAAGAATCGATCAGAGAGGTTATAAAGGATTGGGAGGAGAGATTGGATAAGCAATTCACAAAGAAAGAAAAAAAGAGAAAGATAGAAAGAAAGAAAAAGAAAGAAAGAAAAAGTAAGAAAGAAAGAAAGAAAGAGGATCTATGCATGTCTCTCAAATGTGCAACAAAATCTAGAAGATTTAAGATTTTTCTTTGAAATGTATACATAGATATTTTTATACCCTAAGTAGACTCCAGAGAATTTTTCCTCAGGTAGACAACAAATGTTAGAGGTATGACAGGGGAAGTAAGATGTACTTGGAAACATATTTTCTGGGAGTGTGATGGGTTGGCAGACTTTAAGGATTCCCTGCAGGTTGCTGGGTGGGTGGACTGGTGTGACGAGAGAGATGGTTTTTCTGAGCTATGATACAGAATCAGAATTACCTAGTCATGGTAAGGCCTTGCTGTGCCCAATTGTGATGGCTTCCAAAAAAAGCAATTACTAGAAACTGCAAATCAAAATCTAAACCACCTATATTAGAAGTAGTGGATATAGTAACACAGATAAAACAACTGGAATTGAGAATCTTTAGAAAAGGGTAGGAACAAACTACATAGGAAAAAAATGGGAATTGTGGGAACAATACATACAGGGGAGAAATGAGGTTTAAAAGAAGGCAGTATATAAATGAGCTATGTAATGTTTGACTGAAAGTGATTTGGTAGATTATAAATGATGTATAACGTTTGCATCTGGGATTGTATCAGTATGGTTTGTGATGTAAAATGCTTGCAACTAGGATTGTGTCGGTGTGGTTTGTTTTCATTTATATAAATGTATAATTGCTTATGTCTTAAGTGATGGTTTAACAAAGATGCTTCTTGTTTAAAAAGGGGACAATAATTCAATAATTTATGTAATGTGGCTTAGGTTATATGATATATAGCAATATATGTGAAGTATAGCTTTTTTAAAGTTAATTTAATACAGTTTGATTACTTTTGTATAAATGTAAATTTGTCTATGTCACAAGTGATAATTCAATAAAGGTGTTTAAAAAAACAGCATAGTGTTGGCTTATGGACATAGGAGAAAAAGAAAGCAATAAAACCAGAAAGAAGGCCAAATTTCAGCACATGGCATGACAAATAAGAGGAAGCAACAATATACAATTAATTTGGTATCAAGAATCTATTCATAAAAATTTATCCAGAGTGATCCTAAAAATAAATTGAGGTCTCATGGTATTTCATTGTTTCTAAGAAGATGATGAAAGAGATCTAACTTGTAGTGCAACAGTTGAAATACATGAGATTTGGTTTTAGCATCCCAAGACTCATGCCCCTGATCTTCTGTGAATGTCCATTAAGAAGCAAACAGGTTTCAAAGTAATGCTCTATTAGTGTGTTACACTTTAACAGCCGAATATGCAGTTTATTCAACTACAATATCTTCAGTCACTGCCAGAATAGAGGTGCTATAAGCCTTTTCCACTGCTCAGAACTGTAAGATTCGTCACTCACAGATACACTTTCCCAGCTGGCTAATCAGATGAGTAGTGGACAAAAATATGTCAATAATCAAGGTTTATGCCTTTCTAAGCCTGCACTAAAATATTTAGCTATTGCTTCTTATAACCTTTTCAACAGAGGGAAATTCCAAAAGATATACATTGCAGCAAGTCACTTCAATACACAATTGGCATACAATGCTTTCTCAGTAAACCCCTGAAGTACACTGGGAGTCAAGTCCCACAACCATTCCTCCAAGTTAAACTTGTTTTTTTTTTATTTTTCTTATATAGGGGACTCATTTTTGGTATTAGCTAAAGCCATCTTCTCCTTCTTGAAATTGGTCTCCCTTGACACACAATCTTTTTCTTTTACTGGCCTCCAAAGAGCTTCATCTGATTTCATCACATCTTTCTGAGTTAATATCACACACACACACACACACACACACACACACACACACACACACACACACACACACACACACACACACAAATATATCTATATCTATCTGTATATGTTGGGGGCCTTAGGTAAGTTAGGTTTCTATTCAAGCACCCTTCTGATGTAATGTAAAGGTATTGGTACAGACTACACACCGAGCTTTAATCCAGGGTACTGAAGAGTGTATCTTATGTGTGTATATTTCAATTCTTGATTCTCCAAGCCAAATTTATTATGAAAGTGCTTAAAAATGCAAATATTATACCCTATTACATGATTTGTGTTAGGTAATTTATGTCCTTAAGATCTGATTCTTCGGGTATTAAAAAATATAAAAAAGGCTCAGCCAAGCATTATGAAATGCCTTAAACCTCCTGTAGTGGAGGCCCATGAGATATATGCAAATGATCCATTAAGAATATAACAGTATTTCAGCTACATGGCTTCCAAATGTCCATGGCTTTTTCTTTTCTACTTTATAAATCTTAACGAGAATATTGAGTAATGCATTCTGGAGATGTGGGGGTTGTACAAATGGACTAATGTCACATGATTTGGTACAACCATGAATTACAAAATTTATGACAGTTTTGAACAGATTAAATTACATAATATCATAATTTGTCAAAAACATTGTATGCTTGGATTAGAACTGGGGTGGCTCTATTTATGTTGGAAATATTTGCCATGGATTTTTGTAAACATTTTCATATTTACCTATTATTCAAAGATTCATATACAGAAAAACCATAAGGTGAATGTAGTTACCCTCTCCACAAGTTTTATGCAGTGTGACAAGAGTTTGATACACCTGTACTGCTCACAGTTGTGGATGTCTGCTATGATCTTGACACTGGCACTAGTATGCTTATTCTTCAGTCATCTGGAATAGATCTTTCTATCAGTATTGCTTTGAGTCCCTTAGGGACATTTCTCCCCTATACCACCCAACATCTTCATCAAATCTGCTGTGACTTCATCTGACCTTGCTGTTTTCCTTGATTTCATTTTCTTTAGTGCTATTCTTACTTCTAGGTTGGGCTTCTCTTCTTCTCCCATTGTAGACTGTGTCTGGGGCAGTACAGCTTCTGTGGGGTTTTCTTCATTCAGAGGCTGCTGGAAGTACTCTTTCCATCTGCTTTTGATGTCCTGTGGAGTGTTGATGAAGTTGTTGCTGGCATCCCTTACAAAAGGTGCCCGACTATCTTATTTTTCTGCCTTTGCCTTGCAACCTGACAGAATTTCTTTGTGCCATCTACTAAGTCACTTTCCAGAAGCTGGTAGACTGTCTCTGATACCTTGATCTTTGCTATTGCAACTTCTCGCTTAGCCTCTTTGTTAGCAAACTGGTATTCCTTCTTAGCCTTTAATGTCTTTTTTATTTCCCACTTTTCCTGCACTTCTTCTTTCTTTTTTTTTTCCTCAAATATTTTTTTATTTTCAATTAAAATAGCATTTACATAATATTTTTAAATATCATTTTAAACAACTAAATATTCTTCTTTCTTTTGTTATCTTCCAGGACTTCTGCATTCCACCATCAGCTTTGCTTATGTACCTTATTTCAATACTTGCCTCAGTCGAGTATCTGTTCTGTTGTCTTCACACATGCTGTTTTAAGGTGCTGCCATTCCTTTTCTTCTTTTTCAACTCCACCTATTTAATCTTCTTCCAAAGCTGCTAGAACCAGAGTAATTTCTTGAACTCTTCTGATCTTTGTCTCCAGTCAATTTCCAGGTCTTCAACCTAGTATCTGTTGACCTTAGGGCTTCCTCTGTCCAGTGCTTGAAGATGATTGTGGCAACTAGTGGTTTATACTATCGGACGACTGTTTCATGGCAGATGACTTTGCCATGAAAGTGCCCTTTCCTTAGTAGGAGGAAGTCTACTTGAATTGCATGTTGGCCACTCTTGTATATGAACTTGTGAATGTCTGTCTTGCCAAAACAATCTGTTGGCCACCACCAAGCCATTTGCTAGACAGAAGACCTCTACTTATTTATTTCTGTTGTCCCACCCATGTGCAGTCAGGCAGTCCTCATACCCTGTTCTGCTGTCCCAATATGAGCATTCAGGTCACCCATTATCAACACCAATTCCTGTTGTCCTGATTTCTCTAGTAAGTCCTGCAACTGCTGTCTGAATGCACTCTTTTCCTCACTATCACAAACCCTGCTGTGGGACATAGGCTGAGATTATGAATAGTGTTCTATCCCTACACTGGAGTCTGATTGCCATCAATCTGTCACTAATTCCAGTGACATCCTTCAGTGCATTCTGAAGACTCTCCCTCACGATTCCTACACCATTTTCAGTCTGTCCTCCTTCTGAGTAGCAGACTCTGGATCCCAATCTAAATGGCTTTGCTGCACTACCCCATATCTTGTCTCCTGCATACATAGGATGCCCTGCCTCCTCCTTACCATCACGTCATATACTTCTAAGCTGTATCCTATCAGTGAACCTACATTGAGTATAGGAGTTCATAGTTTATGTTTGGCAGGTTGATTTTTTAATTTCCAGCTTTCACCCAACAGAGTTATCCCAGGTAACCCAAGCTGGGCAAATGGATGCTGTCCAGTAGCTTATTAACCCAGGGCTGCTGGGCTTTATGGCAAGACATATTGGCCAATAGGGGCACATACATCCCTCCTATCATTAGCATGGGTCTCTAGCATAGGTCAGGTCATCAACACACTTATCACTGGAAAATATTCTTGCTCATTTTTGGTGACATTAGTCAACATGGCCAAATCACTTACAGTCAATTTTCACAAAGCTGAACAGCTAGTCCTGACATGGCATGCAGCCTGTGATCCATGTTCTATGATATAGAAGATCAGGCACACCACAGTGCATTTCCAAAGTGGGAGGCCCATACAACTCATCCTATTCAAGGTGCCATCTAAAGTATGTGCTGCAGCCCACAACTCTATTCTTGGGTGAGTTTGAGATGGAAATGCTCAGCATGTGTTTGAAAGGTGGGCGGAACCCCACAGAGACACAGGGACAATATGCAAACTCCATGCAGGCATTGGTTTGGGGTCAGGATCAAGCTTGTACCTTCGGCAGGTGAAGATCTTAACCATTATGCCTAGTGGCCTCTTCATAACCAGTACGCAAACTGGCATATTCAATGAACAAATTTTATTAACAGTGTAGAAAACAAATAAGGATGTATTTAATTAAGTACTAAATATAGAAAGGTGACATATGAGAACAGATTAAGATGCTTAAGGTGATATAAGTATGCAGGGTGGTTGAGGGGTTAATAATTAGATGGCATTTTATTAGTATTATTACCAATGACCATAATAATAATAGTAATAATATGCTGTAGAAGCTGCAGACGTTTTTAAGTGTGCTGCAACTGCTATCCCAGTTATCACACAAGGGTATTCAAAGATGGCTTCTACACAACATAAGAGCAGCAGTGTAGACAGATCTGATATTTAGTAATGAAAACCATGCACTTTAGACACAAATTTATATGGCCACAAATGCTTGTAAGTTTATCAAGGAGGAACATTCTCTTGCATACTAATGTAAAGATGAAAATACTGCTAATGTCTGTGGTGTAGTGCAGCTTGCAAGTGGGATTCTATGATGTGTGTGTGTGTGTGTGTGTGTGTGTGTGTGTGTGTGTGTGTGTGTGTGTGTGTGTGTGTGTGTGTGTGTGTGTGTGTGTGTGTGTGTGCATGTGTGTGTGTGTGTGTGTGCAGTAGTGTAGATAGTGTGGGGTGAATGGAGCATTCACCCCAGGTGCTGTCTTGACCAGGGTATAATTTACACACCTGATGTCAATTAAAAAAATTGTTGTAATGAATTTTTTCTTTTTTGTTTCACTTATTTTGTTTCACCAGTTTATAGCCTGCTACAGACCACCCTCCCAAACCCAGGAACCCCACTCGGCCTTCCTGAGAACACTGGAAAATATGAAGGTCTCTCCAAACACCATTATATTGGGTGACTTCAACTACCCAAACATAGACTGGGAGCATTATTCTAGCTCCAACACCCTAGCCCAAAGGTTCCTAGAATTTATAAACTCAAATGCTATGGAACAACTTGTTACCACTCCCACAAGAGGGGAAAACATACTGGACCTGATCATCACCAACATGGGGACTCTATGCTCCAGACCAGAAGTGTATCCCTCACTGGTAAGATCAGACCATAAACTAATCTCACTGGATATTCACATCCCGACCCCACCCCATGCCCAGAAAACCACACTGAAAAACTTCTCTAAAGCAAATTTCACACCCCTCAAAACTGAGGTGGAATCCTTCAAAGCCCCCGGGCCTGTGGAAAATACGGCCCAGACCGCAGAATCCTTTATAAACGCATTCTATGAACACCTTCAGGAATGCATGGATCATGCGATCCCAAATAAAACCAAGACCCAATCCTCCAAAGGCAGACGTCCTGTCTGGTGGACCCCAGCCATAAACAAACTATACAATAGAAGGAGGAAGCTACTAAATGATAGAGCAAAATCCCAAAAAGGGAAGGCATCACTGATCAGTATTAGCAAAAAACTATGGGCACACATAAAATTGTATAAGGAAAGCTTCGAGAGAAAAATTGCACAGGACACTAAGGATAATCACAAGGCTTTCTTTAATTATGTTAGGAACCTGGGTGGTAATTCTCAGATATGCTCAGAATTAGTCTAAAATGACAAAAAATACACCGAACCCACAGACATTGCCAACATCCTAGCTGACAGGTTCAGAGCAAACTTCTCCCCACCAAAGGGCAAATATCTATCCCAGCAGAGTGCTGCCCCCCTGACATCTCAGATGCTCAGGTAAGAGCCGCCCTCTCCAAAGCAAAAAACACAGCATCAATGGGACCAGATGGTGTCCCGGGCTGTGTCCTACATGAACTCCAAGAAGAGCTAAACCCAAACATAAAACTACTGTTCAATCTCAGCCTTACTACAGGATATGTGCCCAAAGAGTGGCATACAGCAACAGTGGTCCCTCTCCATAAAGGTGGTGCCTCAACAGATCCTGGAAACTATCGCCCCATAAGCCTGACTAGCTTGGTCTGCAAAGCTATGGAAAGGATCATCATGGACCTCATAAATAAAGATATTGGAGACCTACAAACACTGGATCCCACCCAGTTCGGCTTTGTTAAGGGCAGATCCTGCCTCTTAAACCTGGTTGATTTCTTTGAAACAGTCACCAAGGCCATTGACGAGGGGAAGGTGGTCCACACAGCCTACCTGGACCTCGCAAAAGCCTTCGATACAATACCCACTCGGGCATTATAGATAAGCTCACCAGCTTAAATATAAACCCCTATGTCACTAGATGGATTGCAAACTGGCTCAAGGACAGAACCCACATGGTTAGAATTGCTGGAGCCATGTCAGACTCCAAACCAGTTACAAGTGGTGTCCCACAAGGCTCAGTCCTGGGACCTCTCTTGTTCGGTATATATTTCTCGGAGGTACAGGCCAACACGCAAGGACTGTGGCTGACCAAGTTCGCAGATGACTGCAAACTGGGCACCATAATCGACTCTCCAGCCGACACAAGCATCCTCCAAAAGGGCCTCATAGAAACAGACAACTGGTGCCAGAGCCATGGCCTCAAGCTAAATGCCAAAAAGTGTATAGTCATCCCCTTTGGCAAAAACAAAGTGCCCACAAATTACCACATAGGTGGTAATCCATTAAGTACAGAAGAAGTAATTAGGGACCTGGGAACCCAAGTTGATAGCAATCTCTCATTTGACAACCACGTGGCCAAAGTGGTTAGAAAAACATTTTATATAGCCCACCTAATCATGAAGGGATTCACATCTAGATCAGGGGAGGTCATCGTGCCTCTTTACTCATCCCTCATCAGGCCCATAATTGAGTACAATGCCCCTTTTGGGATGTACCTTACCAGACACCTGCAGCAACTGGAAAGACCCCAAAAGTACCTCACCAAGAGGATCAAAGGGCTCAAACAGATGCCATATTCTGCCCGGTTAAAGAAACTCCAGCTCTACTCAGTGGCATACCGCCTGTTCAGAGGCGATCTGTGCCTGATGTATAAAGCCATGTCCAACCCGGAATTAATGGACATGCTGCACCTCAGAAAATCCAAATCCCATCGAGCTATGGCTCAAGAGACTTGAACCTCAGCACTGAAATAAATAGGACATGCTGGAGGGACAGATTCATAACCCAGAGGCTCCCTTCACTCTGGAATAAAATCCCAGTCCAGGTTAGGCAGAGTCCCTCATTGACTCTCTTCAAGAGGAATCTTGGTGAGTGGATGGGAGATCGTAGGTTTACCCCGGGTATCACTTCTGTGTCACTGTTAGACAGAGGCACAGTATACTAACCTCAAAAAGGGGCATAGCAAAATAAATTTAAAATGGGTGGTGAAAGCCAAACACATTCTAGCTAGGCTTATAAATGCCCTAGGGCAGATAGCCTAGTATGAACCTATGAACCTATGAACCTATTACCTTTAAGGAAACAACATGCATACATTCTTAAATGGCATCAGAGACACTCCTGCAGACCCCCTGCCCCTGCTTACACCATCTTGCATGGCTGTGCAGATAGAGGGGGCAGTTCAGTAGTGCAGTAAAGAAGTTCTGTGGGTTGTATCTTTGGGGACCAGAATTAGTTGAGGAATAGTGTTTTTTGTTAGCAGAAATTGCTCACTGTAGATACATTTATTAGAAAATAAAAAAATTAAACAGTTGGCTAAATTCCATGGGAGCAGAGACAGACAGCATCAGCAGCTTGGAGCGAGAATGAGCTAGAGAGTAAAAATAAACAAGTCTGTGAGACTCTATACTCTGAGGTAAGCAGTATGGTGAATACAATGGGCAAACTACTGAAGGAATTGTTGGCAGAAATCTTTTATTCTGGTATTATTGGATTGCTTGTTTGCTGAATATATGGAAAAAGTCAAACTACTGAAGGGGTAGTTGGATAAATGTTTCATTCTGATGCTTGTGCATACTTGGAACAGACTGCTGAAGGGGTCATTGGGGAAATATTTCAATCTGGTGCTTTGCATTATTGGAACAGACTGCTGAAGGGGGTCTTTGGGGGAAATGTTTCATTCTGGAGCTTGTGTATACCTGAGACAGACTGCTGAAGGGGTTGTTGGGGCAAATGTTTAATTCTAAAGCTTGTTCATACTTGGGACAGACTGCTGAAGGGGGTCTTTGGGGGAAATGTTTCATTCTGGAGCTTGTGCATTCTTGAGACAGACTAATGAAGGGGTCATAGAAGGCAATATTTCATTCTGGTGCTTGTGCATACTTGGAACAGACTGATGAAGGGGGTCTTTGGGGGAAATGTTTCATTCTGGAGCTTGTGTATACCTGAGACAGACTGCTGAAGGGGTTGTTGGGGCAAATGTTTAATTCTAAAGCTTGTTCATACTTGGGACAGACTGCTGAAGGGGGTCTTTGGGGGAAATGTTTCATTCTGGAGCTTATGCATTCTTGAGACAGACTAATGAAGGGGTCATAGAAGGCAATATTTCATTCTGATGCTTGTTCATACTTGGGACAGACTGATGAAGGAGTCATTGTGGGAACTGTTTCACTCTGGTGCTTGTGTATACCTGAGGCAGACTGCTGAAGGGGTTGTTGGGGCAAATGTTTCATTCTAAAGCTTGTTCATACTTGGGACAGACTGCTGAAGGAGTCATTGGGGGAAATGTTTCATTCTGATGCTTGTTCATACTCAGGACAGACTGCTGAAGGGGGTCTTTGGGGGAAATGTTTCATTCTGGAGCTTGTGCATTCTTGAGACAGACTAATGAAGGGGTCATAGAAGGCAATATTTCATTCTGGTGCTTGTGCATACTTGGAACAGACTGGTGAAGTAGTCATTGGGGGAACTGGTTTACTCTGGTGCTTGTGTATACCTGAGACAGACTGCTGAAGGGGTTGTTGGGGGAAATGTTAAATGCTGATATCAATGAAATACTTGTACATACATGAACAAACTACTGAAGGAATCACCAGGACATTTAGAGAAAGAAAGCAAACAATTCAGTTACACTACTTGATAGGCAGCAATGCAGAAAACTCAAGCATAGTTTTAATATATATTATTCTTGAATTTAAAACAAGGATATAGTAATTTCTTCCACTATGACTTACACAGAATGAAAGCCCTGATGATCATGATCACTGAAATTTAAATATTTTTTGCATCTCCAGTGTGAGGGGGCAAGTCACCCACACCCTGCAAATTTATATAGCTAGTCTCATCTTGGTCACTGAAAAAAGTAACATATGTCTCTGTCTCATAAAGTTTAAACTTAGAAATTTGCTAGAATAACATGATTTGCATTGTAAGTATGCATTTTCTGAAGGAAATTATTTCTGAAACAGAAATGTATCTGAGTTCAGTCCTCATTGATTTGCCAAAAGACCACTTTTTTATGAGGTGACAATCTGGACATTCTGCAAAAACCTGGACTGTTGAAAGCTATGGTCAAGGTTCAGGGCTAAGTATTCAAAACAATGTTGTTCATACTCTGAAAGTCTGTTTTGTTGCCTAGGTAAAATAAGGAGAAAAAGTCAATCAAAAAATGACTTTCTCTACTCAAAAATGAGGCCTCACTGTACTCTTTGTTGTTAATATGCTTATTGAAGTCTCCATTAGACTACCTTGAAATAGTCATGATTACTGCAAATTTGCAGAATAACAAATTGTGCTTCCTAAAGTAGTATACTGTATGTCTGAACCATAGATTGGTGTAATGCTTTAGAAACTTTTCTTCTTCCTTTGCTGTTTAAACACCTGAAAAGTATCATAAAATAGGAGAGGTATATGTAATGCAGTATAGAAATAGTTTTACTGGGCTTTTATGAAATGTGTGTTACAATTAAAATTAAACAACTAACATGAGGATTTGATATATACCTGTCATGGTTTGTTTTGTGCTGCATCAAAAGAATCATGTGGGTAGGTTCATAGGTTAGTGCTAGGCTATCTACCCTTGTGGGCTTTTTGAAGCCTAGCTGAATTTCCCATTGCATAGGTAAGAATCAAACCCTGTACCTTGTGTGTACAAGCTAAACCCAGTATGACTCATACTTTCAGAAGCAATTTAATTCAAGGGTTTATTTTTTCCAATACTTTTTGATTTCTTTTATTGCTTACTTGCCTACACTTTGCATTTATCCTTATTTGATAAGTTTGGGGACCATTTTATAACTGAAATAAGGAACTCAGAGGTGCACCTATATTGTCTAGTAGAGCACACACATGTAGCTAAACAGTAAACACACAGTGTAAGCATCTGATATCTAATTAGATCACTGGGGCCTGCTGTTAGCAGGCAAAAATCCACACTTTGCCATGTAGATGATCCAGTGTTCATTGAACTAGCACTAACTATTGAAACATTGTGCTACAACAATTGTAAAAGGCAGATCATAAATCCCTATGTCACAAGATGGGTTGCCAACTGGCTCACTGACAGAACCCACACTGTGAAAGTAGCAGACTCCAAATTCAGCTTCAGACCAGTGACAAGTGGAGTACCACAGGGTTCAATCCTGGGTCCTCTCCTGTTTGGTATCTACTTCTCTGAAGTACAGGCCAACACAGAAGGTCTTTGGCTAATGAAGTTCGCAGATGACCGCAAACTAGGAGCCATAATCAAAACTCCAAAAGATGTGGACATCCTACAAAAGGGCCTTGCTGAGACAGATGCCTGGTGTCAAAGCCATGGCCTCAAGCTCAATGACAAAATGTGCATTGTCATTCCTTTTGGTAAAAACTCAGTACCCATGAACTACCACATAGGTGGTAGTCTACTTAACACCAAAAGTGTGATAAAAGACCTTGGGACACAGGTGGACAGTAGTCTCTCCTTTGATAATCACATCGCCACAGTAGTCAGGAAATCCTTCTATGTGGCACACCTCATCACAAAAGGTTTCTCATCCAGGAAAAAAGAGGTTATTGTTCCCCTCTACTCATCACTCATTAGACCCATTATAGAGTACAATGCCCCTTTTGGTATGTACCTCACAAGACACTTACAAGAACTGGAAAGGCCACAGAAATACCTCACAAAGAGGATTACTGGCCTCAAAGAGAAGCCCTGTGCAGACCGTCTCAAAAAACTGCAGCTTTACTCCATTGCATATCGCCTACTCAGAGGCGATCTCTGCCTAACACACAAAGCTATGTCAAACCCAGAGCTTTTAGACATGCTCCACTTAAAGAAATCTCAATCCCTATGAGCTACACACTCTAGGACCTAAACCACGTCACCACAATAAACAGAACATGCTGGAGGGATAGATTCCTGTCCCAGAGACTTCCCATACTCTGGAACAAACTACCTATCTATATCAAACAAAGCTCCTCATTAGCACTGTTCAAGAAAAATCTTGATGATTGGATGAGAGATAGGAAATTGATCCCGGGGATCACTTCTGTGGCTCTGCTCGACAGTGGCACAGGAAAATAATTTTCTTGGCTAGGCTTATATAGGCCCTAGGGCCAATAGCCTAGTACCTACCTATGAACCTATGAATGAGCTGTCAATATGATGTAAACGTTCAGGTACAAAAGGTGCTGCAATGCACATTAAACTTTTCTTGCAGTGTGCATTATATATTTTAGGGTCAGTATCTATATTTTAGCTGCTTCTCCCTTTGGTTGTGATTTTTCTGTCTGTGCCACAGTGTGTTTTTTGTGTTGCAGTTCAAATTTACCAAGCTATTAATAGCATAATTGTGTTATGCTGCTGTTTACATTTGGAATGTACCTGCAAAGAGATGTGTATTCTGCTGAATTCTGTTTTGTTTTTGATATCTGTGTGGTTTCTTTAAATTGCTAAGGCTGTGTTGTGTTTGGTTATGCATCACATGACAGTTAAATGATTAACTCTGAAAATGTGTTAAACTTTCAGTGAAACTTCTTATTTAAACATGCTTTTGAGCCATTTGGTCTGTTTTTGTGAAAAGTTTTTGTCAATGTATTTTTCTAACTTGTGCTCAAACATTTTTTTTTTGCCCTGTAGGCAGGGGGCAAATGAAGATTTTGTCCTGGGGTCCAAGTGGCCTAACTACTCCCGTGTGTGTGTGTGTGTGTGTGTGTGTGTGTGTGTGTGTGTGTGTGTGTGTGTGTGTGTGTGTGTGTGTGTGTTATAGTGTGCATAGGAGATAGGACAGCCTGTGGTATTCAAGAAGATCTTATATTTTCAAATGTCTTACCATTCTACTTTTGTACCCTTTCATTGTCCTGTGTAAGCTGAGTGATTTCACCTTCCTGCCACAGCTATATATATTATAAAATGTAACAAGACTGCTAAATGTCAGTGTTACTAATGTTGACAACAATACATTGGCAATTGGTGACATGCCACTATGCATCTACCAAGATATAACCTCAGAACATGCAAGACCAAACTCAAAAACATATGTAAGAAACAAACAAACAAAAACAATTTTGTTTTTTGTTTTTTTTTGTTTTTTTTTGTAGGGGAATCCTCACTCTACACTTCCCCACCATGTGCTAATTTTGTATTCTACCTCTGGTACTGGAAAAAAGGCATATTTCTTTATTTCTTTACCCTAGTGATATAGTGGTCTAACACACCTATTGACCATCTGTTTCATCTACCAAATTGTGTTGACTAAACAGAAGTTGACCTTAACAACAGTTGACTGAAATATTGGCCTAGATTTATAGTGAGATAGCTAGATAGCTAGATAGCTAGATAGATAGATAGATAGATAGATAGATAGATAGATAGATAGATAGATAGAAAACACTCACAGACATGCTGTTACATACATGCATACATATACATACATGAATGTGTTACTTCTAATCTCTTTTATTAACCTTTTCATCAGTGATGATAATCTGTATTTCATTCAGATGTAGACCTTTTTATTGGTGTCCAACACAATCTGCTCTAGATATGAGACCTTTGTATGTATCATTAAAGCATCATGCCGCCATCTTTGTTAAAGTAATTTTGCGGAAAGTACAGTTTCTTCTGCAAGGCTGGAGAGCATCTGTTACTCACGGTTATACAGTAACAGCTATCACTGATTTAATCATCATTCTTCTGCCTGCATTGATCTTCTGGACATATTCTGACCACCAAAAATAAATTCAGTATACTGTAAGATGTCTCTTGTCTCTACAGAACAACATTGTCTCTGAAATTAGTTTGATCATTGTACTTGTTTTTTTTTTTTTTTTTGCATTAGTCAGATCTGCTATGTACCATGACTACAAATAAATCCTTCCTGAGCTCAGTTATAAATGATAAATAGTAATGTATATTCTTCTATGGTGATAAAGTACACTAGCTGACACATTTTCAGATTCAAAGCGTGATACATTTATTATTACAATTAGATTTTTGAAGAAAGGGCAACACCCACAGTGACTGCAAAAGGGTTATTTTACTTTGCAATCAAAATAAATCTTTTATAGTACTTAGTGCTTTTTTTGTTTTATTTATGTATGCGTGTGCGTATGTATGTATGTATAGACATTTATTTATTTATTGATTACTTCTTACTCTTTTCAGCCTTGGCCTGAGCTTAAAGAGCAGAAAATACAATAGGATATTGCCAATCAACAAGTTCTTATACAGAATGTATAAATGGTAAAATTCCATGCATGGTAATAAGAAGGATACAATTAAGAATATGGTGCAGAGGGTTAAGGTTGTGAGCTGTAGTTCCTGTAGTCCAGAGTTTGATTCCTTCAACCTTCATGGAATTCAGGAGTTGGCATACCTCACATACACTGGGTTTGATTCTCATCTTTGAAAGAAACTGGCTAAGCTTTGAATTACCTGCAAGAGCACCTAGCCTTCTGCTTGCCCATCAACCTAAGGAGTGCATTAAGAACAACAGAAAAAAAATGTAAGCCACAATATGGATAACATACAGTGCAATCATACATAGATATATACTGAAATATACACTTGTAAAATACCAAAATGATGAGGTTGAGAAACGTTTCTTAAATATATTTTACTATCTATAATATGGAGTGGCACAATAACTAATCATTGTCAAGGTAGCAGTTGCAGTTAAATTCTGTAAAAGAGAACTCTTTAAATGTACATTTGAAGTTAATAGTTTCAAGATATTTAATGTCAATAGGCAGGTAGCAAGTCCCAGTCTAGAGAAGGATGTCTCATGTCCATCAATTTTAAATGAAGAGCATAGCAGAGAGAAAATGTGGTCCTGTGTAATACTGAGTTCATAAGGGTTGCCTTGTAAAAGTAGTTTTAGTCTTGGGGGCGGGGGGCATTTACCATGCTTTAGACCCTTGTACATTAAGAGTACTTAGAAGAAAATTGGCCCTATGAAGTACTGAAAGCCATCTGGAATTGTTTAGCAAATAGCAATGATGCATCTGGAGGTCTGTTAATAGAATAAATATGCAAACTGTACTCTCAGCAGTCTGTATTCTGTGAGTATTGTGGGCTGAATGCATAATGAGAAAAGGAAGGCCATATTTCAATGTGGGTATTAAAGATGTTACAAAAGCCATTCTGTGCACCATATAGCAGATAATGTCTGTTAATGTGATTACGTAGTTGCTTGTCTAAAAGTTTTTTTTCAGATATTTCTGTAAAAGGACATAGAATAGAAATAGGTCTGTAATCCTTTAGCTTGTTAGAAGTGACTTTAGGTAGTGGGATTATAACTACATGCTTAAATGTCTCTACATTATATTAAAGTGTATGAGATTTAAAGGTTTACCTTTATATGTTCCTTATGCACATGGTTGAATACCATATGTTGGAAATTACATTTTCAAAAGTCCGAAAAATCAAAAAAAAAATGCTGCAAATATGCAATGAGTGAATGCAAAGTGACATTCGCTTATTGCAGATTCAGCATTTTGGGTGCAGATTGCGCTATAGTGGGGATTGGGAAAAGGACCCTTTCCCCACTGTAGTGCAATCTCAGAGTTAATATATTAAAGTAGGGGTGCAGGGGGGGCTTGCCCCCCTGCATTATGATGTGTGTTCGACATTGTAGTTTGAAAATCAACGAATCTGCTGTTCGATTTGCTGATTTTTGAACTCTGGAGACTTTCAAAGTTCAGAATTTGCACTTTTGGTTCACACAAAAGCGCAATTGATATTGTAATTTCCAATAATATAAAGGTAAACCGATTTAAATCATTGTTTTATGTAGTATTTAGTGGTGTGGTAGGAAAAAAGTCCTCTGCTAAAATATTTCAATTGTGACCTTCCAAAAAATAAGAGAAGACATCCTACATCTCATCAAGTATAAAGTAGAAAAGTTTACTTGTGGTCAGGTTCATCTAACCAATGTTAAAATCCCAAATCACTATTTTCAATAAGAAATCACTGTTTCCAAGTGTGCACCAGCAGAATATCCCTTTGCTTCTGTGCTTGCTTGACACAAAGTCAGTATATATAAGTTCAGGGTGTATGATAGTGAAAGAGTTGATCTCTGGGAATTGTGACATTTTAGAGTTGAATGGCAGACAGTCACAGGTGAAGCCAAAGTTGGTGATGCATTGTAGTCCTAAAATACGTCCTATTCTACTTTCCTCAAGAACATAATGCCAACCTTCATTGTATACTTCCCAGAAATGATAATGTGTATGATAATCATTATGATCATATAGGGGTAGTGCTTTTCAGTGCATATGCACATATGATCAGAAGAAGAATACACTTCCAGAAATCAGGACTATGTGTATGAGTTATAAACATCCTAAATCCTGACATTTTATTGTATGTACTTTCAGGTTTGTCATGCAGGATTTCTATACCATACCAACAAATTTGCTTAGATTTATGTCTGTGAAGTATCCCAAATGAATGACAGAAGTAAGGCTACACATAGGAAAAATGTATTTAACTATGATTGTGGTCTGACTCACCTCACAGGCAGAAAAACAAACACAGTAAGCCACTGGTTTACCACAAACATAATAATATACAGTAAAGTCCATAAACAAAGATTTTTAAATGGCAAACACCACCTCATGGCATTCAATAACAAAAAGCAGCGATTATATATTCCTTGTATAGTATGTTCCCATTTCAACTTCCACACATTACTTGTATAGGATCCATATTATCAAGTTTTCAAGTTGTTACTCAAAGCTTCCTATTTATTGGCTACACCAATATGAAAGACACTTCCCAGACTAAATTACTAATAATAAGTACCTCAGAGTTAGCCAGCAAAGTCAAGTTGCATCCTTCTACCATCACGTAGCTTTCAATAGTTTACTGAAGCTCTATTCGATTCTCAGCCAGTGTGTGGAGACATGCATGAATGGGCGTACCTTTGTTGAAGGTTGTGCATCAGAGCTGGCAACTCGGCACGTAAAAATCTACTGCCAACCATTAGTGGACCGGAATTCCGCTGTGGTGACCTCTAACCGGGAAAAGCCGAAAGACACAACAACTGAAATAGTTGTGATCTCTAGTAAGAAGCATGCTATGTATCCCTAGCATTGACATGACATACTCAAAATTTAGATAGGTTCAGTATATTGCAATAACACAGAATTTGTAATTTTATTCTTTTTAATTTTTAGCAGGAAAGTTTCTTTTTCTCTAGTAAGTTTATTAATTCTGATTACAAAATGCTAGAAAAATAATTTTATTGTAGTTTAGCAATTTTACTTTTGCATTTAATTTGTAAAAAGAATGCATATATCATGAAAAGGAATATTTAAGTTGCAAATGCTGAAATTCACAATCAGAATAAATTGTATATACAGATAGAGACATCAGCCCTCTTATTCACATTTTGTTCATGCAGATGGACGTCATATCAACAGTATCCATCACCTTCACACTGCTAGGTAGCTTCTTACTGCTACAGTCATTCTTACTTACTGCACACATGCTCAGAGATAATGTCCAATCCATACTACATGGTTTTGGAATGTGAGAGGAAATCAGAGCACCCAGAGAACACTCAAACAAACACTGTGCGGACATCCAGACTCCCTACAGTATGTATCACAATCAAGAACTAAATCAGAGAATTGCTTGCTTGAAGGTGACTATCTACTGCAACTAATCTGTCATGATGTATATGCAGTATTTACATACTTTTTTAAAAAATCAAGTTATATGATATCAAGTATGCCACAGACCTGAAATGTGCTGTCCCAACTCACCCACAGTACAATGTACCATCTGCTCTTTCCTACAGATTACCTTACGTGAAACTTTGTTACTGCTGCCTCAGTCTATATTTTTATATAGTATGAACTTTCTGGGCAGTTCCCTATAAATTCAGAAAGCCATGTTTTATTTATTTATTTAGTTAGTTGACATATGTTTACAGGAAGAGTTCAACTGGGAAAGTGCCCATTTTCATCAGATGCCTGGTGAGAAAAGTTCCAGAAATAGATAGCAAAATTAAAAAAATTACATAGATTACAGAGACTTTCATAACAGCAGAAAATTATAAAATATGGACAATTTGAAAAAAGTAACAATAAGCAGTAAAGTTATATTACAACTATATACTGATTTCAGTGACTATTGCCACTCAAAGAAGTACAGTATATGAAAAAAATAAACAATACATTTATAACATTCTATAACCAAACTAGCGGAGACATTTTTAATACTTACAGTTACAATTCCTTGAATGATAAAAGGTATATTAAGAAAGGAAAATGCATGAAAACTTCATAGACATGGTTTACTCAACTAAAGGCTAGCAAGAAATAGGTAAAGCGTGAGTGGCAGTAGTGAGGGTCTAGAGAAATTACTATAATATAACTGCAGAAATAAGAAGAACTGGAAGAGAAGTTAGTAGTAAGTTCTAAGATATGAAATTGAAAATGAGTGCTAAGCTGGTGATGAGAACTGGCAAATCCATTTGCTGGACAGATGCTCCTTGAGTTGCGATTTGAAGGAATTTTAGTGAGGTATAAATCTGAATGAGTCAGGAATAGTATTCCAGTTTTTGGCAACACAGTGTGAGTACAGACTGACTCCATTTGTTCTTTGAGGTTTGTAAATAGATAGTAGATGCTTGTGAGAGGAACATGAGTCATGAGATGAAATATAATGTTGAGGCTGCTTGTCCAAATGAGTTGTACATTATTTTATGTGTTAAGATTAGTTGATTAAAAGTCAGCAGGTGGGGTAGTTTGAGCCAGTTTAAGGTTTTGAGAGCAGAGCAGTAGTGAGAATTGTGGGGTAACCCATGGCAAATTTAGTTATTTTGTTATAGCTTAAGTTTTACTTTTAGTGAAGAGTTAAGATTTGTTAGGATAGGGGAGGTGTATAGAAGGGACATAGGTAGAGCTTATACCCACAAAGATGTGACCTTCAAATGGTACTATTTGGAAATTAAAATAAAATGACTTTTTGCAGGAGCCTGGTTACTCATCTGATTGACTAATAGTAGATTCCAACAAAACTATTCCACTATTCTGTGTGTGAATTTTAGATTGCAATATCCTTTTAATCTCTAGCAGACGCATGACACCTTGAGCTGAAAGGTGAAAAGGGAGATTAAGAGACATTCAGCTTAGTCTTATGTTAATTGCTTCTGATTTCAGTGACAGTTGCTTTTGATAAAAGTAATGTATCACTAAAAAACAAGTGCATCTCAAAACAATGACTAAACATTTTCCTAAAGTACCTAATTTCTGTTTTAGATTACTTACGGTTATCAGTATAACTATTTTGTTTAAAACCAAACAATTTAATTTACAAAGAGACACAGCTGGGCAAGAGAGAGAGAGAGAGGGAGAAAACTGAGAAATTAGAAAAGCAAAGGAAATATTGAAAATTATAGGTAGGATAAAAAGTAGGTGACATAAAAAAAAAAAAAAACCAGCATGGTCCATAGATTACAAGATAAAGGCAGATGCAGCTAGCTATAATGAAGAGTGCATTGTATTCAGTACAGAAGTGTGTGAGTGTGTGTGCGTGTGTGTGTGGGGGGGGGGGTTGCACAGTCTGTGGGGGGGCCTGACTATCTGTGTGTGTCTCTGCATGTTTCTATCTCAAGCCTTGCTGTAGAATACTGAATTACTCAGATATTTACTGATAACCATCATTCCCCACAGATCGGCATTTCTCTGTCATTCCTCTATACTTCCTGTGAGGCAGACTGAACAGTGTTATCTTGACAGATATAAACACAAGCTAAAATTTTAGCCTGATAGAGCATCTTGAAGCAGCAATGCTGCAAGATGCCTGATGGGAAATTTCAGAGACCCCATGATACTTACGTCTTGCCTAGAGGCTGATACTGGGAAAAAGCAAGAGAGAAACTCAAGCTGTAGGATTCATAAAATCCTTTCTTAATGTAGACAATGGACAAAACTAACATTGCCTGGAAGGGGAAATTTGAGTCTGCAATCTGTTAGACTTTGCGTACTGATAAGAGATGGGACCCTGAACTGCTTTCTAAAAGGAGTACAGTAAACACAAATCCAGTCTGAACAGGCCATTGAATGCCTCCCTGCCTGAGGCTTAACATGACACTTAAGTGCTAAGTAAGTGAAAAGAAAAGAATATTCTGAACACATTACAAACAGCCTTTTTTCCAGCTCTAGGCCTAAAATGTCAGAGGAGATCTATTAGAAAACATGTAGTCTATAGAGATTTGTTTCAGTTTCATTACAACTACTGTTGTGAATTTATAGGGATTGCTTATGAGTCCTAACAGGCATAGAGATATATTCAAAGCCTGAAACTTTAAACTCTTGAATGATGAGCTGGGGATACCATGTGTTCAAAAGAGCTTGTTGTAGGAATCAGCAGAAGCTTTTAATAGCCTGTTCACAACCAGCTGCTAGCATCATCACCGGTAGATACATGGTTTTGTTTCATTTTCACAGTTAATTACTCCTATTGTGTGTCTGCATTATTCCACAGGTAAATGTTTCTTCTATAAACAGAATTCTGTAGCATTCCTAAACGGAATAGAACTGCCTTTCAGATGTTTAGTAAAAGGTAAAACTACATTGTTCTTCTGGTAGAGTTTACTGGCTAAGGTAGTGAACTGTAAACAAACTACATCCTGCTGACGCAGGCATGATTCCTAACAGCACACACTTGCTCGTTATGTAACAGAGAAAGTCACTTCACAAGTTCAAATCTCCCAATTCAGACGTAAAAGAAACCTGTTTTGTTTATCATTATATTAGAGTAGCATGAATTATATTGGATAAAACACTGCTGTTATAGAATATTGTATTTGCTGACTATGAAAAGTTACTGCATTTTAATTTTTTTTTTAATTTTTCATTTTTTTTTTATTCCCACAACCCTTGTCTGCCATTAGCCAAGTTCAGTAGTCCCTCTTGCAACATCTGCTCTACCTTCTTACCCTACATATGTTGGATTTAAGTCTTTTAGACCAGGGCCCTACAGACACTGTAAGTAGCTGGGGCAGGGGGACATGTATGGATAGGAGATCAGAGAACATTTCTACAGCTACAGTGGGCATTTATGGATCTTTAGCCCAATGTCTAGTCCATTTCTCAGTATGCATGCATTACATATGCATGTTCTCTACACAATTCATTACTATTAGTCCCTGATTGTAAACTCTGCCCTTCCCCCAGCATAAATGAACTGCAGAAATACCACTCTGGCTCCTCCCCAGCTGTCTGTTCAGGAATGGGGTGTATTAGTCTTACTTGAATTGCCTGAGTTGCAGTCTGAACTCCATCTCTGTATGCCATTGGGATGACTAATGCTGATAGTTACAGTGGCATTGACTTTTTTGCACTAAGTCAGCATGACTTGGAGTCACCAACCTCCCATCTCTCCCTGTTTTGGAAAAACATACCTATTTTAAGGTCTGATTTAGCCCTGCACATGATGATTCTGTTTTTACAGGTATGTCCTTATTTCCAAGCCTGTTTTACTCCTTCGCACAATTCTCTGAATTTCCCCATTACATATTATTTTTGAAGATATCTAGTACACAGAAAACCACACCATGTGGCAAACATACTAGTGGCACCAGTCATATAATGGAAGATGATTATATCTCCATTTTGCAGAAACAAAAATAGATAAATAAATAAATACCATTGTTTGGCATAATTTTGCAATATATTTCATTAACGTTTACAGATTCTACAAAGACTTTTATAATGTGCGTATATTTTCCCATCATTTTTGTCACTTTCTCTTTTTTTTAAATGTGTTTCTGAGTAATATTCCACATTCCTACCATAAGCAGGAAGAGTTATGTGCCAAAAAACTCATCAGCTTGAATGTAAACCCATACATCACAAGATGGGTTGCAAACTGGCTAAGTGACAGAACCCACAGGGTCAGAGTTGCTGGAGCCATGTCAGACTCAAAGCCTGTCACAAGTGGTGTCCCACAGGGCTCAGTCCTGGGTCCACTCTTGTTCGGCATCTACTTTTCTGAAGTACAAGCAAACACAGGAGGGTTATGGCTGACAAAGTTTGCAGATGACTGCAAACTACATCTGACACAGATATCCTCCAGAAGGGCCTCACAGAAATGGATAACTGGTGCCAGAGCCATGGCCTGAAGTTAAGCGCCAAAAATGCATAGTCATACCCTTTGGGAAAAACAAGGCTACCCCTAGCTACCATATAGGTGGCAATCCACTGAGCACAGAAAAGTCATCAGAGATCTGGGGACCCAGGTTGACAGTAGCCTTTCGTTTGACACTCATGTTGCTAAAGTAGTTAGGAAAACCTTCTATATCACCCACCTGATCATGAAGGGATTCACATCTAGATCAAGGGAGGTCATCGTCCCCTGTACTCATCACTTATTAGACCTATGATTGAGTACAATGCCCGTTCGAATGTATCTGACCAGACACCTGCTGCAGCTTGAAAGGCCCCAAAGTTCCTCACCAAAAGGATAAAGGGTCTCAAAAATATGTCTTATGCTGCCCGACTGAAAGAACTCCAGCTCTATTCAGTCTCATACCGCTTGCTCAGAGGTGACCTGTGCCTGACATATAAGGCCATGTCAAACCCAGATTTGATGAATATGCTTCACCTCAAAAATCTAGATCCCTCAGAACCACAAGGCGGGAGACTTAAACCTTGACACGGTTATAAATAGAGCGTGCTGGAGGGACAGATTCATCACCCAGAGACTCCTATGCTGTGGAACAAAATCCCGGTACATGTGAGGCAGAGCACCTCTCTGGTCTTGTTCAAGAGGAATCTTGACCAATGGATGGGAGATTGCAGATATACCCCAGGGATTACTTCAGCATCACTGCTTGACAGAGGCACAGCAAAATGATAGGCATAGTTTTTATTCAAACTAAAGGGGTGGCGAAAGCCACATAACTATGGGCTAGGCTTATAAATGCCCTTGGGCAGATAGCCTAGTATGAACCTATGAACCTATGAACCTATTTGCTATTCAAATGTTATGCTAATTAGATGTACAGATTTGTTATCTGGTGCTACCTGCTTTTCAGGAGTCTTTATGAATATTTTCAGTGTATGCAGACTAAGATGTCTGCTTGATGACTTTTTTGAGCTTCAGACAACAAATGTGGACCATATGTCCCATAAATATTGTTTTAAATGGCAGTGCACAATGTTTGCAGATGCTACAAATATGAATATTATTGAATGTGAAATTATAGATGAAATCACCTTTTCTATGAAGTGCATTTATGTCAGTCAAGGCTGACTATATTAAGGAGGTGCATGGATGAAGCTCACTGCATAGAGGATTGGGGGGTTTATTGCAGTCAGAGATCTGCATTCAGATTCTACTTGATCTTTTTTTTTCAAAATTAAATGAAATTTTGACTTTTACTGATTGCATGAGTGACAAGAAATCAATTTAATCATTTCAAAAGTTTGAAATAAAATGTAAAAAATATACTCAAATTAAGAAATAAAAATGTTACAGACCCAAGCAAACCTTCCCTCATTTTCAACCTTACTATTACCTGTATGATAAAGCATGAATCCATTGCTGCACTTCTGGAATGCTTCTGCCATGTTATTTAACAGCATGTCTTCAGGTAGCTCTATACATTCCTCTGTTAATGGCTTCTGGGAAAAGTGTATGATAGCTGTGATCCTGGCAAGCTATTTTTTTCATATTTTTTATTTCATGTTATAGACGATACCTCTCCTGCTTTCACTTTCCTTACATATTATTTCTATGTACCTCCCCTGCATTCCCTTGTTCAAATGCATTTCAGAATGTTTAGGTATCCATGTTATCAGATAAGTAGCAAAGATCTACCACCTTCCCATCACTCCATCACTTTTTTAGTAGCATATTATTATTTGCAATGTGGGTATCAGAAAGCTCACACTGCTCCAAGTTGGGGGATTCTGGCTGGTAATGCAGACTTGTATTCTGTAAAATAACAACAGCTGTTTTAATTTGTCATAGCTTTTGTTTTCATTTTGATATAGTTTAAGTTGTCCTCCTACTGCATACATATGAGGTAAAAGAGATGTACAAAACAAAAGACCTTAATACCTGTCAACACGTTAGTAGCATTCCACAACTCAGTAAGGAGTTTTTCTCCAGTTTCTATCACATAAAAAATATCTGAAGAAATGCTTATGACAGATTCAAACAGATGCAAAAAACGCTACTTAACTTTTCTCACTGTACTTCCTGACTGTCTAAAGAATAACTGTCCCCTAGCTATCTTAATTAATACAACAAGGCAAGATCAGATTCTGAGATACTTACTTCCACAAGGCAAGGTGATGAGCTTCTAAGTAGAACTGAACTGAACAACTAACTGAACTGTGATTACTGTCATAGACTTTTATATCAAGTTCCAAAGAAAACAAAACAAAGCAAACTGCTGTGTGATTTCCATCCTCTCATTGCTGGTTATGGAATGACATCACATGTGATCACATGAATCTGGTACAATACACAATCGGAGCTTTGCTATGATTTGTTGTGGTATTTTTAAATTATGGAGCACTTTCAAAAACTTCTACTCTTCCTTTCCAGAATTCTTTATTTAAACACAAACATCTAATGAGTTATAATAACACTGTTGATACATTTTTAACATAAACATCTGTACAAGTCAGTGTGCTAGTCAAATGACACAAAATTATTTACAAAACTCCAGCTAACTATGCTGACATATGTTACACATGCACTGCCTATTCTCCCTGGCACAGATGGTAATACCTCAGATCATCACATCTTGTATTCACATTACACATATAATCAATTTCAGGATTACAGAACCATAGAGATGAGAAGCCCCCATACTAAATATGATTTCTTTTGATTTAAATGAGTTTTAAATATAGTGGTCCAAACCTCAGATTCCTTTCCAATAACCTTTGATGATCCTGTATGATTCTGTCACTGTCACTTATCCCTGTCTATGCACATATCCTATGCCTCTGGGATATTAATTTATCACAGTAAACCCAGTTTAGTCATGTCAATGGAAATTGTTTAGAATACATATCCCTTGAGAAAAAAGAACCGTTAATTTATACATTATAAAGTCCTCTTGAATCTTCTAAGAAATACTCAGTTTAATTTAATGGGGAATAGTATGGCATGAGGATGATACCACCTGTCAGGTAAAAGTGAATTCCAGGTGTCTGGAATTAAAACCAAAGCATAACATGCTTGAACATGTGTATATCACCATTCAATGCAGTTAAGCTTAGCCATATTCACTGATTCCAAACAAAGTAAGGTTTGTTTAATAGGAACTAGATATTGAACAAGTATTATTAGAACATTTCAAGATTTGGTTTACTTGCTTTTTATTAAAATGTTAGAAAATCCACATGATGAACAATTTGCTTTTGTCTATCATTGTCTCTCTTGGAATTTTCCTTTTTGGAGACTTATTATAAGAATCACAAAGATAAGGTGGCCAAAGCAGTATTCACATAATTGATGCAGTAGTAGATAAGAATATCTTCATACTACCTGTCCAAAGTAAATTTTCTTTCTTCTCCATAATGAAATAGACTACCTTCAATATTTTCAAGTATTTGAGAACTTCATGAATAATGCTCACTCCAACACCTTTCTTTGGAACAGCCATTACTAGCTCAACTCTACTTGACATAATACAATATCACTTAACTCAGACAAAGACGTTATGTGTGCAAACACTGAAAGGATTAAGAATTACTATAAATTTTATTTTCATCCACTTACATTCAGTTTTCATGGTTTCATATGACTATTCAGGAAAGTTTAAATATTCAAGGATTAGCGACAAAGCCATGCTACTTTCATGTGGTGGTAAACAGCATCTTAGAGCTACTTGAATCTATTTAGTGTTCCCAAATTAGTTTCTTCAGACTACCTATGTTAAACTGATTAGCATTGGTTAATGGTAGTATCATAATGCTAGAATGCTAGTGTGTGTCTTTTGGTGTTTTGTTGAACAGACTGTCCTCAGAAGGCTGTCTTGAAACCTTTATAAACATATTATTGTTTAATTTTCTCTGTTACAAATGTGATAATTTGGTATTGCTTTTATTTATAGTGCATTAATTGGTTATTCAGCATTTATCAATTTATTGTCCATTGATGCTATTTAATTCAATAGTTTTGGCTGGTAAAGGAGTTGGGAAGCCTCACATTGATAACCTGTGGCTGTGTTAGGCCTCAGCTTTAGTAGCAAAAAATAAATATAATTAATGCTTTTCTGTGAATGCACAGTAACACACAACATTCATGGAAGTTTCATTTGCTTTCATTCTGATGTAAAAATGTTTCAGACCAATGTTAGGAAGCAGGTTCAATTTTAGAACTCAGAAGCAATGAATTGAGACTAGACAGAACTAGAAAATGTAATCTTTATAATCTGTCCAACCTCCTGAATGTTGGTGTCTTAACATCTCCCAACACATCTCTTGCTTTTTGACATTGGGAGCTGCTATTTTTTTTTCTGAATTGTTTTTCTAAATCTATCCAAGCAATGCTGATGTTTTTCTTGTCAGGTCAAGTCCTTTGTAGAAAACACCATATTTGATAATCCAGTAACACAGCATTTTTTTTTATTTTATTTACATTTTGTTGAACAGGAAAGTCTCACTAGGCCATTAACATCTTTTCAAGTAAGGCCGAAGGTGCTATTTATACTGAGTAAGAGAAATTTGATCAGGACATCAGGGAACTTCCCCTAATCATAATTGTTGTGAGTGGGACTCAATTTGGTGGAGCACTCCCTGTTTCCATTGCAGGCACAGAGGCAGCCTGGAGAAATAGGGATGCAGATGGAGAGAGAAGGTGATGATGGAGTAGTGAAAGAAATGAAGGCGAAAGCAAATATTGAAACCAGCGAATGTGTGCAGGATTCTGAGGAAATGCTTCATAGTAACCTGTTTGATGAATGTGAGTCAGCAAATGATGGCTGTATAACTGCAACCTTCCAGTTGGGAGGGTTGTGGGATAATTTGCTTAAATAAATGGTAATGCAGAGTGAGCCGGAAAATGAAGATGTTTCCTGGGGGGACATTATGCAGAAAATATAAAAGGAGGATGCAGAGACAATCCTGAAGAATAGTGGTGAGATGGAATAGAATTCATCTGCTGAGAAAGTAAAAGAAGGCAAAAGTGGAGTAGCAGAAAAGAAGGCAGAAGAAAATGAAAAATGGATGTATATGTATATGGTAAGGATTCAACGTTATGAAAACAAAGAAATGGACAGTAATGAGTTGTGGGACAATTTAATAGCTCTTTTGAGTGTAAAAGCACATGTTGTAAGAGCATTTATTTTTATTAATAAATAGGCATTTTGTGACATTATATTTGAGGCTGTTTCTCAATGGAAAATTTTCTTGGAAAATGTGAAAAAAAGAAAGACTGTTACCCATGGAATATTTATGTAATAAAAGCATTTAACACAGAAACAAACAGGAGATTCATGTACAATTGCAAGCAGAGGTAGGAAGAGAGACTTCAAAAGTAAATACTGGGACAACCCAAAACATTTTTTGTGGAAAAAAAGGACATTTGATAAGTAACTGTGACAAATGGAAATGTTATATTTGTGGGAAAATTGGACTTGATGCAGAGAATGTGAATTGAGAGTTATAAACAACAAAATTGGACATTTATGGATGGATTACAAAAATGAAAATATGACTAAAGTAAAAAAAAAAGAATGAGAACACATTTTACAAGTAGTAGAAATGGAATCAAAAATAGTTGATAATAAATAATAAACAGGACATAGAATAAGGTTCTGATGTAAATTATGATGAAATCAACTGGGAGGTAGTAAAAGGAAAGGAATTCTATTGGTAAAAGGGTAAAAAAAATTAAGGGATAAGTACAAAAGAAAAAAGAAAGGAAATGAATGATAATGGTTAAGGTGTTTGATTCACAGACACAAAGTACAATATTTGATTCTCAGCATTGGGAAGGAAATTGGTTAGGCTTAGAATGGCCTGTTAAGTAAGCTACCCTAGTAATTAATTAATTAATTTATAAAACCATGAATGTAAGGAAAAGGGAAAATTAAACTTTTAGAGTGTTTTCTGCAAAGGTGAATTGTATTAAGAATATAATAAGAAGAATAGGAACTTTGGAGTGGTGCAATATATGTGATGTCAATGTAATTATATTAGAAGAAACATAATGTTCAACAAATGAAGAAAAATTGCAAACAGAGAAACTATGGAAAGGAAAGATAATCTTGAATTTGGGAAATGGGAGATATTCTAGAATGGCAGTATACTTTAGAAATACAGCAATTATAATGTATGTAACTTTAGCAAAAATGCGAAGATTAGCCATTATAGATTTAAAATCAAAAGAACAAATAGATAAAATTATAAAATTATATGCTTATACTAACTGTAAAGAAAGGAAAAGCTTATTTCATCAGAATTTAGACTATGGAGTGATTTATATGAATATTATAACAACAGGAGACTTTAATTGAGATTTAAAGTAGGTGTAAAAACAAATGAAATGCTATAAGATAAATGTTATAAGTAATAAGATGTGGTAAGTTAAAACTCTGGGACACAAATTCATGGACTTACAAAAAGGATATGTATAGAACTGATATAGATTATTTTATAATATCAGGAGTTGTGGTTATAGGAGAACAGGAGGTAGTTGAAAGAGGATTTTCTGATCATTTTGCAATATGGCTAGAGATAAAAGAAAATAAGGAATATATAAAAACAGGAAAATGAATAGAAAAATAAATGAGAAAATCAAAAAAAAGAGATTCCTCAGAACCACTCGTTCTAGCGACTTAAACCTATGTACAACAATAAACAGGACATGCTGGAAGGATAGATTCCTGTCCCAGTGACTCCCCTCACTCTGGAATAGAATCCCAATCCATATTCGACAGAGCTCCTCTATGACCCTCTTCAAGAGAAATCTTGATGAGTGGATGGGTAATCATAAGTTCTACCCTGGAATCACTTCAGGAGCCCTGCTGACAGAGGCCCAGGTTACTAATCTAATGGGGAGGCGAAAGCCATCACTCTGTGGTTAGGCTTATTAATGCCCATGGGCAGATAGCCTAGTACTTACCTATGAACCTATGAACCTAAGAAAGCATGGAGTGAAGAAGGAAATACATTAATAATACATTTATGGACAGAGCATATAAAACGTTTTATAAAAAATTGCTCTGGATGGTGAATGATATTTAAGGAAATATATATATATATATTTTGCAGTGGCAATATGATGTGAAGAATGTAGAGAAAGAAAATATAAAAGAACATATAACAATGCATTGGAAGATTTAGAACATACTTATAGAAAATACTTTGACATAGAAAAAGACTTGTATGAAATAAATCATGAAAAAATACAATAATTGTTATATAATCAAAGATATTTTTGCAAGAAAAAAAAGCAGAAGTATCAAGTTACTTAAGCAGATTAGTAAAGGAAGATGGTAGTGTAATGAGAGAAATAAAATGTAAAAAAAATAGAAATAACTCAGGAAATACTATGACTAGTGTAGTGCGAGCTGCACAAGAAATGTTTAAAAAAAGGTAGTGAAAAAACATGTAAAGTAAAAAAAAAAAACAGTAACAGGAAAAAGAGTAAAGAGTTGGAAAAGGAGATATCATTTAAATGAGTTAAAGTATTAGCACAAGTAAATATAGATTTGGCTGCAAGTCCAGGTAGAATAGTATATGGAATGTATAAAAATGTAAAAGATTGGCAAAAAAATATATAAAGATTTTGAATGAATAGTTAAAATAAGGTTTTATATATAAAGAATTATGTAGTGAAATACTTAAATTCATATGGAAGAAGAAAGATAGAAGATAATTAAAAAAAAATGGAGACAAATAATATTGAATAATAATGATTATAATATCGTCACAAAAAGAGTACAAAAGAGATCTGAAACTAAAATGGAAAATATTATGGACGATAGCATATATAGTACAAAGGAGATGGGTTGTCAAGAATTATTCACGACAGAGAAATTGTGAATGATATTATGAACAGCAAAAAAAAAAAAAAAAAAGACACAAAAATAATGATGGGAAAACTTAATAAGGATTTGACACAAATGGGACATGAAATCTTATAGGCAATATTGAAACAATATAATATAAGTGACAAACTTAGGAAATTATGTATGCTAGCAAATAGGAATAATAAAGTAAAAATACTTGTAAATAGCTGGTTAAGCCAGGAAGTACATATGAAAAATGATGTAAGACAGGGATGTCCAATGAGTTGTATACTCTTTGCATTAGTAATGAGTGTGGTAGTATGTGAGGTAAAGTATAAAATGAAGGAGGCGGTGTATATAACAACTGAAGGATTAATAATTCCAGGTTTGTTAACATATGCAGATGACATTATAATAACTGAAAATAAATTGAATAAAAGAAGAAATAATTTGGACAAATGAGTGTCTGGAGATGATAGGGATGGCTTAAATAAAGAGAAAAGTGAAGTTGTAGGTGATATAGTAACGATCAAGGTATATAATTTGCAATGAATGAAATTTTTGTTTTGAGAATAAAGATATAAGTATAATTCAATGGAAAAACAATAAAAGAAATGAAGCAAATGTCTTTTCTGGAGGACATATACATTATCAGTCAGAAAAAAAGGCTTATTTGATAAACTCTGTACTGATGGTAAGAATAGCACACCTACTAAATATATTTATGTTGCCAACAGTATTTGAAAAGGAATTATTGCAGATAGTTTTTCATTTATATGGGGTTCTAGATTAAACCCAGTAAAAAGTGAAATGAACAAACAACTGACCAGGAAGCCAAAGACAAGAGCAAATGAATACAACAGTGGCAGAAACCACTCCAGTTGGCAGTTGTTGTTGAAAGAAACAATCCTTTTTTGGTAAAACCAATGTAATAAGAAGAGGTTTTTTTTATGTAAATAAAGATAAAGGAGGTTTAGGGTTAATTAACCCGGTGGTATAAACTGCTTCATTAAATTTGTACAAGGTGTTAAAGTGCATAATTGAAAAAAGACTGAAAAAGTGAGAAATTATTTGTAAAACTGTAAAAATATAAGTATGATAAATTTAGAGGTATCATAAGAAAGAGTAAAAGAAAAAGAGTATATAAATGAAAAAATAAAATGTCTCCAAGAAAAAATATTTCATGGAAAATAAAAGTTGATTTTATAGAAAAAGATAAAAAGTGTGGTATAAGAATGAAATGATAAAACATTACTATGTAAAATCATGGGGAAATCTAACAGATAAAAAAATCTATAGAAATGAAAAGCAAATGGTATAATCAGAAGGTAGCATGTCAAGATTTTTTGAGGAGACTGGCAATTGATAAATTGCCAGTAAAAGTAAGTATGCCATGATGGAAGACATGTTTTTGAAATGATTAAAAGTAAAAAAAGTTATGGGGTAGAATATATAAATAATATTTTTGAAGAGACAAAAGAGGGGGATAAAATAAACATGGGTATGATTAATTATGGATATTATAACAACAGAAGTAAAGAATATGTTAAAAGAATAGATAAGTTATTTTATGTAATATAAATTATGTGGAATGAAAGAATAAATGAAATTATGTTTAATGGTAAATGGATTTTTATCAACAATATTAAGTGCAATCAGATGGTGGGTACAGAAAAAGCAGTGTGGGTCTAATAGGAATGACATTTTAGCAAGATTGTAAAGAGAATTATTAATGTGTAAAGAAATGTGTATATTTATATATTTTTACATATGTAAATATTTGTAAATATGTAAATATTTTGTAAATAAGTGTTATTTTTGTATAACAATAAAGGATCCCTATGACTGATTATGATCCTTGTTCATGGAAGTGCTAGCCTTGAATACTTTCTGTGAGGATAGTGTGTGAGATGGAGGATTTAGTTTAGGGAACAGAGGTAAATGCCAGCTCTGGGAAAGAGTCTATAGAAGTCTTAGAAGACTCTGAAGTTTTGTTTCAACAGCACCTTTTTGGCAAGTTGGCTGAGTCAAGCAATGAACAATGTATAGTTACAACCCTCCAACTGGGAGGGTTGTGGGATCATTTATTGTAAGACTTAATTAACCAAAGTGAGCCAGAGAATGAAATGTGGTGAGGATATTATGGATAAAATACAGGAGGAAGACACAAAAGTAAGACCAGAAGAAGTTAATATACAGCTGAAAAGAAAATACATGGAAACAGTGGCAAATATACAAGATGTGCAGAGGAAAAAGAAAAAGGAAACATATCAAAAAGAAAGTTTGTGGCAAGGATACAAAGTAGAAAGATTCAGAAACTGAACAGGTATGAGGTATAGGGACAATTTAAAATTACCCGAGTCAAAACATAAGAGGTAAGTGCTTTCATTATGACTAACAAAGATATATTTTGTGACATTTATTTTGAATCTGTATAAGGTATGGAAATTGTTTTATGTCAGTATGAAAAAGACAGAATAACAATCCATAGAATGAATATGTAATTAAAGCACTAATTTTGGATACTAAAAAGAAAATACATATGCAATTTCAAACAGATGCCGAAAGAGAGACTTTAAAAGAACATTTAAAAAATGTCTGCAAAGAAGTAATAAACATTGCAAAATTTTATGACAGTAGCAGTTTATGTTCTTAGGCATGGGATTGCAATGTGATTTCAAAAATAGAACTGGAAAAAAAATGCAGACATTCCTAGTATTATAAATATTGAAGGCAGCAAAGATGCTGTAAAGTATTATGGGCAACCAAAATTTTTTTTTCAGAAAGAAAGACATTTAATTAATAACTGTGATAAAAAAGAAATATTATAGATATGGAAAAATAGGCCATGAAGCAAGGGACTGTGAATCTAAATGTACAAAAAAAAAAAAACAGAACATTTATGGGCAGATTGCAAAGAAAAGGAGAATGATAAAGTACAGTAAAACTGATAAAGAGCAAAGTGGAAATGAAGAGGATACAGAAATAGATGAACATTTAGAAAAGTGAGGCAGTACATAAAGTGATGAAGAATAGGAGTAAGAGGTAGAATCAGAAGTCAGTGATGAAGAAGATATAAGTTGAAAACAGTAGAGGGAAAACTTTATATTTTCAAAAGAGTAAAAGATTGAAAAATGCAAAGTCTTTAATATAAAAGAAAAAAGTAAAATGTTGAAAGATATGAATTTTAGTAAGCAATAAATGAGGAAGATGACATCACCTAAATTAATAAAGAGGAAAGGAATAACATGAGGATTTTTTAGTTAATGTTAACAGTATGAAAACATAACAGAAGAATAAGAATTTTAGAATAGTGTAACAAATGTGATGTTGATATTATTTTAGAAGACCTAAGATTTCTGACATATAAAGAAAGATTACAAGCATAAACTATATGGAAATAATATGGAACAATTGGAATGACAAATGTTCAAGAATAGCAGTATTGTGCAGGAGAGTAGGAAATATACTAGATGTTGTATTAGTAATGATAGGAAGATTGACAGTTGTAGACTTAAGATGGCAAGAAAAGGTTTATAAAATTGTATCTATTTGTGTTTATGTGATGTGATAAAGAAATTGAGAATTTATATTAAAAATGATAGATTATGTTCTTTTTAATTGTTATTTAAAGTGAAATAAAAAGAAAAGAGGAAAAGACATGAAGAAGATGTTTGAATTAAAGAAATGTGCAAAACTGGTTATATGGAACAGAACACCATGGACATACAGAAGGGATGTTTTGAAAACTGAAATTGATTACTTTAGAGTTTCAGAAGATATATGTATGATGGAAGAAGAAACTATTACAACAGTTTTTTTTTCTGGCTCATTTAGAAATATGAATAGAACTAAATTATAATAAAGAATAAAAAGGAATGGAATGAAAAAAGGAAAGGATGTAATTATTCAATTATAGAACAGTCATACTACTATGAAATCATTTTACAATATTGATTGTTGGCCTGAATAGTGGATTGACTTAAAAAAAAAAAAAACCTATAAAGACAGTTAATTACACTGGCAAAAAAAAGTAAAAAAAAAAGAAAAATTAGAATATGTCAAAATATTCAGAGAAGCATTGCAGAATTTAGAGAATAGTGACAAAAAATATTATTAGAGAGAAATAAATTTACAAGAGAAATGAAGATAAAATCAAATAATTATTATATAAACAAAGATATTTTTACAGGAAAAAAGAAAAGGTTTCATAATATTTAAGTAAGATAGTGAAGGAGGGTAGTAGTGTGATGAGATAAGTAACAGATAAAGAGAGGAACTTAAAGAAAACCAAAAAAGAAATTAAATAAACTGTGATAAGTCATGTGGAAGAAATGTTTAGCAAGAAAAAAGACAAAGCGGAATGATATGGAAGATAAAAAAAGATTTTCTAAACAAGTTAACAGAGAATTTGAAGAAGAGATTACAATATATAAACTAGAAAAAGTGATCAAGCACTTAAATGTAGAATCTGCTGCTGGCTGTATAGAATTGGATTTGAAATGTATAACAGTTTAGAAGATTGGCAGAAAACCACTTATATATGTTTAATGAAAGCTAAAATGAAGGTTTAAATGATAAAGCAATGAGTAACGAAATATTAAAATTCATATGAAAAAAGGAGAAAAAATAAGAAATAAAAACTGGAATCCAATAGTACTAAATAATGCAGATTATAAGATATTTATGAAAATAATACATAATAGACTGAAATTAAGATGCAATATATGATGAAGGAAAGTATATATGGTATGAAAGAAAAAGGATGTCAAGATTTATTAATGATAGTGACAGAAATAGTAGATAATATTGTAAATAAGGAAGAAAAGATAAAACTCATGGTAGGTGATATTAATAAAGCATTTGTCTCAATACAACATATGTTGTCGGATATAATGAATATGTATAATGTTACTAAAAAATGAATTTTTATAACAGCATATAACAATAATGAGGTAAAAGTTTACTAAAGATTTGGATAAGTAGAGAATATACATGAAGAATAGTATAAGACAAAGATGTCCTTTGAGTAGTATTTTATTTGCTTTAGTTATGAAAATAATAGTTCTGGAAATTATGAAAAAATGAAGAATGCAACAGATACAATTAATTTAGGTGTTGAAATTCCAGCTATGATATCATCCCCAAATGATATAATTATTAAAAAGAGTGGATGGATGGGAGAAGTTTTATTCTTTCTGGCTGATTGTTTAAAGGAGTAGGATTGACCTTGAATAAAGAGAAAAGTCAAGGAATGAGAGCTACAATCAAAATATCTGGAATACAATTTTCAATTAAAGAAATATATGTTTTAGGTGTACATTTTGATAAAGAAAATAACAGGAAGGAATGAGATGTTATATTAAAGAAAATGAAAGACATTTGTGCATTATGGAAAATGTATACATTAGCACTGAAGAAAAAAGTAGGTTTCATTTGCTCAGTTTAAATAGCCCAGATAACATATTTATTAAGTGTTGCTATGAATCCTAGAATTTTATGAGAAATTTTTGTTAGAAATAATTTTCTCTTTTTTATGGGGATCTGTATTAAAAGAGGTGTAGTGTACATGAATGAAGACGAAGTAAGATTAACATTACTTTGTCTAATAGTATGTGCTGCATCATTACATTTATACACAGCTTTAAAATGCCTAAATGAAAAAAGATGTGAATTTAGTTACAGCAGTATAAAGAATGAGAGATTGTGGGAAGCAATAATGAATGCTAAAAGAGTAAAAAAATGTCATAATGAAGAAATAGAGATGTATCAACAAAGAATAAATATGTAGAAAATAAAGATTGATAAAGTGGAAGAAAATTTAAAAATATGGTACAAAAACATTATAAGAAATATTATAGTGTCAATCCCTTGAAAAATATTCCAGAAGAAAAGATGAGAGCAATTAAAGAAATAAATGATATAGTTATTATGTTGAAGTTTTAATTATTTATTTATTTATTTAATTTATTTCATATTTGTTTACCAGGGAGGTCTGACTGGGCTAGTAGCCCATTTTTAGCAGAGGTATGGGGCAAAAGCTCCAAAATGCAATTTAGCAAGCTCAAACATTGCAGTTTAACAAGCACACATCAGATACAATGTAGTTGCACATTAGAAAGTAAACAATTATGCTTATATAATTAGCGAATACTCTATGCATGAAGATACATCAGAATGTCGAGATTTTTTTATAGAGACGCAGAATGAAGAAATTGCCAATAAAAGCAAACATGCCTTGCAAACAGGAATGTGAAAGACTTTATTTTGTAATCTCTCTCCAAAAACTAGCTTATACTAAACCCTAAAAAAAAAAAAAAAAAAACTACTAATTTTTCCTCCTAAAAACTTAAATAACTTTCAATCCACTTTCTCCATACTTTCTTTAAATGCCACTCCTATCACAATTGACCCTTCTACTAAACTTCTACGTGTCATAATTGATAATCAACTAAAATTTGATCCACATGTAAACAATTGCATTCGTAAAACCCACCAAAAGCATGGCCTTCTATACCAAAACAAGAAGTTCCTCACCAACACAGCTCATGCTTACCTCCTTCCAAGCTTACTATATAGCTTCGAAATTCTCACTGATATCAACTCATCACTACTAACTAAACTAAAATCTACCTATAACAAGCTGGCCAGATTTGCAGCAAACCTACATTATAAATCTCATTACTGTCTCTGTCTAAAACATTTGAACTGGCATAAATTTCCACATCAGCTTCTTCTCTCCCAGCTTCTAATTATCCATTCCATATTATATCAACCATAATTCTGCCCCTAACTATCTGCACTAATCTCCTAATATACTCCAACTAGGATTCTCAGAAGTTCTGGCCAAAACCTACTACAAATACATAAACCTAATAACAAAATAATCTGCAACCTTTATAGCTATAATCCATCTATATTGTGGAATAAACTTCCACAGGAAATTAGGGTCCTCACTAGGGCTAACCAATTCAAATCTGCCACAAAAGAGTACCTGAAATATTAATGGACCTTTCACTGTACTCATCTCCCATAATCTGTCAACATATTCTAGTATTGTCCTTATGCCTGACAGTGTTAATGTCAAATTCCATATTATGCATATCTCTGTTCTCTCAATCCACAGATATAACAACTCTCAGCATATTTCTATTACGCTTCCTTCGGTATCATCCTGAGCTACAATAATAACAAACCACCTACTAAACAAATACCTAGACCATGTACAGTTTAAACAGTGCAATTAATGTAATTTATTTTCTGATTTGATTTTGTGTTTTGCCCTTTCAACCTTTGAAACCTTTTTAACCAGATTGGTTGATGAAATCTTGAAAAGTGAGAGGATGTCTGAAGAATGGAGAAAAAGTGTTTTGGTCCCGATTTTTAAGAATAAGGGTGATGTGCAGAGCTGTAGTAACTACAGAGGGATTAAACTGATCAGCCACAGAATGAAGTTATGGGAAAGAGTAGTGGAAGCTAGGTTAAGAAGGGAGGTGATGATTAGTGATCAGCAGTATGGTTTCATGCCAGGAAAGAGCACTATAGATGCCAGGTTTGCTCTGAGAGTGTTGATGGAGAAGTACAGAAAAGGTCAGAAGGAGTTGCATTGTGTCTTTGTGGATTTAGAGAAAGCATATGACGTGGTGCCTAGAGAAGAGTTGTGAAATTGTATGAGGACGTCGGGAGTGTCAGAGAAGTATGTAAGAGTGGTACTGGATATGTACGAGGGTAGTGTGATAGCGGTGAGGTCTGCGGTGGGAGTGACGGATGCATTTAAGGTGGAGGTGGGATTACATCAAGGATCAGCTCTGAGCCCTTTCTTATTTGCAATGGTGATGGACAGGTTGACAGGAGTCCCCGTGGACTATGATGTTTGCAGATGACATTGTGATCTGTAGTGAGAGTAGGGAACAGGTGGAGGAGACCCTGGAGAGGTGGAGAGATGCTTTAGAGAGAAGAGGGATGAAGGTCAGCAGGACTAAGACAGAATATATGTGTGTGTGAATGAGATGAGAGGGAGGATAGAGGAATGCTGAGGATGCAGGGAGTAGAAGTGGCGAAGGTGGATGAGTTTAAGTACTTGGATCAACAGTTCAGAGTAATGGTGAGTGTGGAAGAGAGGTGAAGAGAGAGTACAGACAGGATGGAGTGGATGGAGAAGAGTGTCAGGAGTGATTTGTGACAGACGAGTACCAGTAAGAGTGAAAGGGAAGGTCTATAAGAGGGTAGTGAGACCAGCTATGTTATATGGGTTGAAGACAGTGGCATTGACAAAAAGGCAGGAGTCAGAGCTTGACGTGGCAGAGTTGAAGATGTTAAGATTTGCACTGGGTGTGACGAGGAAGGACAGGATTAGGAATAAGTATATTAGAGGGTCAGCCCAGGTTGGAAAGTTTGAAGACAAAGCCAGAGAGGCAAGATTATGTTGGTTTGGACATGTGCTGAGGAGGGATGCTGAGTATATTGGGAAAAAGATGTTAAGGATGAAGCTACCAGGTAACAGGAAAAGAGGAAGGCCTACAATAAGGTTTATGGATGTGGTGAGAGAGGACATGCAGGTGGTTAGTGTGACAGATCAAGATGCAGAGGACAGGAAGAAATGGAAACAGTTGATCTGCTGTGGCGACCCCTAATGGGAGCAGCCGAAAGAAGAAGAAGAACCTTTGAAACCTTTAGATTATTGTACATAATATATTATGAATGTTTTCCATTTACAAAAATGCATCCAGCTGTACATACGTGAATGTGTTTTTTTTCTGTATATATCATCAATACTATATATACTTTATTACTGTCATTACTTGTGTAAATATCAACATGTCTTATTTGGAGCTTGTCTCCTCGGGCATCAGCTGAAAAGGGGCTATTTAGCTCAGATGGACAAACCCGGTCAACAAATGTAAAATAAATAATAAATATTGTATTATAGAATAGCCAACAGCACATGTCTTTTTGAAATGATGCTTTTTCAGAGATGGCCTGCATCTGTCTCGCTTGGGCTTCAGGCTTCTGGAAAAAGCTCTTGGCTCCCCATAGTGCCTTTTTTAGGAAAAGTGATGAGGTTAAAACTGCCAACATAAAAATGTCAACAAATGCAAATTAAAGGTCATGCTACTAAATGCTAGGAGTCTAAACATGAAATTACACTCATTGCAAGAATTCTTAATCCTTGCAAATGCTGACATCTGCATAGTCACAGAAACCTGGTTCAAAGCTGCACAGAGCACCTCAGCCTTACCTGGTTACTCATGCTATCATACATTCAGACCCCAAACTGTGGGCAGTAAAGCCAAATGAGGCAGAGTTTCAATAAATATTAAAGACATACACTCCTCCTGGCTGGTCAGAATGATGCACAGGAGACAATCCAAGTGCAGTTAACCATTGACAAGACCCCTATACAAATAATTTCTAGCTACCAGCTCCCAAATATGCCAATTTGCCTATCTGGACCTCTTTGAATCTAACAGGATTCACACCTTTACCCTGATCCTGGGTGACTTTAAGTACCCAAACATAATTTGACCTGTTAATAACAGCTTGCATTTAAATTGGAACCTGTGTACTGAGAGACAGCTTTACAAGACAATCTGCAAATATATAGAGCTGATTATATTTTTCTGTATTATTCTGTATTATAGAACTAAATTGTTGCTTAGATATCTGTTGTCTTACTGTTCTGCAAATATACAGAGATCAGTATATATTTTTTTGGTTTTATAATTTGCACTGTGATTCCTCACATCTCTGCTGAAACTGTCTCCCCCCCTCATTTTCTGCCTTGTCTTCAGCTGATATAACTGGTTTTTATAGCTTGTGTGTTGCTTAACTCAAGATTCCATTAATTTGACCTGTTAATAACAGCCTGCATTTAAATTGGAACCTGTGTGCTGAGAGACAGCCTTACAAGACAATCTGCAAATATATAGAACTGAGTATATTTTTCTGTATTATTCTGTATTATAGAGCTAAATTGTTGCTTGGATATCTGTTGTCTTACTGGTCTGCAAATATACAGAGATCAGTATATATTTTTTTGGTTTTATAATTTGCACTGTGATTCCTCACATCTCTGCTGAAACTGTCTCCCCCCCCCCTCATTTTCTGCCTTGTCTTCAGCTGATATAACTGGTTTTTATAGCTTGTGCGTTGCTTAACTCAAGATTCCATTAATTTGACCTGTTAATAACAGCCTGCATTTAAATTGGAACCTGTGTGCTGAGAGACAGCCTTACAAGACTATCTGCAAATATATAGAGCTGAGTATATTGTTCTGTATTATTCTGTATTATAGAGCTAAATTGTTGCTTAGATATCTGTTGTCTTACTGTTCTGCAACTATACAGAGATCAGTATATATTTTTTTGGTTTTATAATTTGCACTCTGATTCCTCACATCTCTGTTGAAACTGTCTTCCCCCCCCTGTTCTTGCTTGTAGTTTAAATTTGGTGGCTTTTGCAGTGCCCGCCCCACTGTAGATTTGATCTAGGACACTCCCCCAGTCCCATCTCTTTATCGCATTCTACCTAATAAACCCTTTCTGCACTTGCTTTTAGTCCTTTTTAATTTAATTACATTTTTTCAAACTGTGTGTGGACTAATATTGCTACATACTCAAGTGTGCCAGCTTACACTGCATGTGAATTGTTTTTACTACTGTTTTTGCTACTTTTCAGAAAAAAAAAATTGTAAGCCTGTGTCCAACCTTTCCTGTAATTAGTGTTCCAGATACAGATTTGCTGTATCCAGGACTGTTTGTAAGCTTCTGAGCCCCCCAAGTCTTTTTGTGTTGGAGGGAAGCCTTCTAGCTTATCAGTGGGAGTGGTAAGCATTAGGTAACCTGTCTACCACATAAGGAGTGGTTCTGGCCCAGAATTTGTAGTTATTGACCGTTTGGGCGGTCTTCCATCTCTCTCAACTTTCTGATTTGAAGGCCTGCATTTGCACTTGTTTCTGTCCTGTAACTCCTGGGCCCATCTCATTTGCTCACTCAAAAAAAAAAAATGTATCTGCTTTTACTGTATTTGTGTTTCTTCCTACTTTATTTTGCATTTGCGTCATCTTAAAAGTACTCAATTGTATTTATTACTGCTTGGTGTAACTCATTCTAAGCCTTTTAGTTTAAGCATTTGGGCTTCAGACCAGTTGTTTTACATTAAGAAGGTTTGTGGTCTGCACTGTAGTGGCAGAACAGGTAGCTTACATTCTTCTAAGTTGGGAACTACTGATTGAGGGATCAGTGTCTGTTTACTAAAAGTGTATTAATTCTGGTTTAAGCACTTGGGCTTCAGGGCAGTTATTTTACATTAAGAGGGTTCGTTGTCTGCACTCTTGTGGGAGGAGAGGCTGGACTCTGCCCTTCTGAGCTGGGAATTTCTGGTTAAAGGCTTATAGTGCCTGCACATTTGAACTGCTTCTTACTGAAATTGGTGCACCTTGTTTGCTGTAGCATAGACTAGATCCAGGCCTGCTGAATCTAGCTTTGTTTGTATAACTTGAACACTACTCCAGGCATTCTTTAAAGTATTCAATTGTATTTATTACTGCTTGGTAGTAACTTGATTAAAGTGTAGCTATCATTCTAAGTCTTTTGGATTAAACACTTGGGCTTCAGAACAGTTGTTTTACATTAGGAAGGTTTGTGGCCTGCACTGTGGTGGCAGGACAGTTAGCTTACATCCTTCTAAGTTGGGAACTTCTGATTGAGGGCTCAGTGTCTGTTATTCTAAAAGTGTATTAGTTCTGGTTTAAGCACTTGGGCTTCAGGCCAGTTATTTTACATTAAGAAGGTTCATTGTCTGCACTCTTGTGGGAAGAGAGGCTGGACTCTGCCCTTCTGAGCTGGGAATTTCTGGTTAACGGCTTATAGTGCCTGCATATTTGAACTGTTTCTTACTGAAATTGGTACACCTTGTTTGCTGTAGCATAGACTATATCCATGCCTGCTGAATCTAACTTTGTTTGTATGCTTGTTGTTTGTTTGCTTGTTATTTCCCTGAAATGCTAATTCCACCTAAAACGCGGCTTTTCAGTGCTTCTGTGGATCCCTAGTGATATCTGTATTGCTTACTGTACTTATTTCCTTGTTTCACTTGAAAGAAAGTTACTGTTTGTCATTTTTGCATTTAAGTTACCTGTAACACATTGCATTTAAGTTACCTGGCACTTGCTCACTAAAGCAATTATATAAGTCAGCACTAAAAAATTAAAAGCACTACACCCTCACAAACTCCCCTTGAGTACCTTGTTCCATATTGGTTTTTCAATTATAAACGAATTCCCAATACTATTCTGGCATGTCCAAAGGTCAGTTGTCAATCTCCACTCTGGTCCAGCTGGTGAATCTGGGAATCTTGAGGCAATGTTACAACTGCCTCATGTACACAGACAACCGTCTCCTCCTCCCAACAAATTCCAACACATGTGAGAGATGCACCATATAGCCAAACTGGAGGCTAAGCTCTCTCAACTCAGTACTGGCGTAACAAGTCAGGAGGAGAAGGATACCACACTCACTACAATTCCAGTCTCACATAGACCTACCACGACAGTAAACCAAACACATAAACACACAAAAACATACTCAGAGGCTCTAAATAAAAATCTGCCTAAGCAGCAGAGACCTCCAAAGCAGACACCCAAGCAACCGCTACCCCAAAACAAAACACGTGCAACACATAGCTCACAAAGCCAGTTTGCCGAACAGTCACAGCCTTTAAGGCTAAACAACACACCTGATACACTTGTAATCGGTGACTCTATCATTAGGCACACCAACGTCCCACTCACCAGGCTGAACAAGGAGAAGGTCACAGTGAGCTGCCTGTCGGGAGCTAGGATCCGCCACATAACACAAGCACTCAGGTCACTCCAAGGCAAGTACAAATATGACTAAGTCATTGTCCATACTGGTGTGAATGACCTGAAGACGTACCTCCCTGGAATACATGAAAAGAGACATAGAGGAGCTCTCTGAGCATATAGCCCAGGCCGGTATGACCCTGACCTTGAGAAGCATCTTACCCTCACCAAGAATGATGCCACAATATGAAGACAAGAGGATCAATTTCAACAATTGGCTTAAGTATTGGTGTCATTCAAAGGGGATCCAATGCCTGTTAGCCAGGGATGACATGCTCGACAAGCCACGATGCTTCGCTAGGGACGGCTTGCACCTGTCACCCCTGGGCTTTCGGATATTGGCAAAGGCTCTTGCTATCCCCATACTGCCTTTTTTAGGCAAGGCTCAAAAGACAAACCCACCTCCATAGGTATCACAAGGGATAAGAAACTAAGAGTAATGCTACTCAATGCCAGAAGTCTAAACCTCAAGATGCACACACTCGAAACTCTCCTTAGCATGGAGAACATCGATATCTGTGCAGTAACAGCAACCTGGTTCAAGGCTCTTGACAGCACCACAGCACTACCAGGTTATACCTCATACCATGCTTTTTGGTCCCAAAACTTGTACTGAACCACAAAAGGAGGGGGAGTATCAATATTCGTCAAAGATACCCACACCTCCAGGTTGGTGGCACAGCACGAAGCATCAGAGACTATCCATGTGCAACTAACAGTGGGTAAAACTGCCTTCCAGTTTATAGCCTGCTACAGACCACCCTCCCAAACCCAGGAACCCCACTCGGCCTTCCTGAGAACACTGGAAAATATGAAGGTCTCTCCAAACACCATTATACTGAGCGACTTCAACTACCCAAACATAGACTGGGAGCATTACTCTAGCTCCAACACCCTAGCCCAAAGGCTCCTAGAATTTATAAACTCAAATGCTATGGAACAACTTGTTACCACTCCCACAAGAGGGGAAAACATACTGGACCTGATCATCACCAACATGGGGACTCTATGCTCCAGACCAAAAGTGTATCCCTCACTGGTAAGATCAGACCATAAACTAATCTCACTGGATATTCACATCCTGACCCCACCCCCTGCCCAGAAAACCACAGTGAAAAACTTCTCTAAAGCAAATTTCACACTCCTCAAAATCGAGGTGGAATCCTTCAAAGCCCCTGGGCCTGTGGAAAATACGACCCAGACTGCAGAATCCTTTATAAACGCATTCTATGAACACCTTCAGGAATGCATGGATCATGCAATCCCAAATAAAACAAAGACCCAATCCTCCAAAGGCAGATGTCCTGTCTGGTGGACTCCAGCCATAAACAAACTATACAATAGAAGGAGGAAGCTACTACATGATAGAGCAAAATCCCAAAAAGGGAAGGCATCTCTGATCAGTATTAGCAAAAAACTGTGGGCACTCATAAAATCGTCTAAGGCCAGCTTCGAGAGAAAAATTGCACAGGACACTAAGGATAATCACAAGGCTTTCTTTAGTTATGTTAGGAACCTAGGTGGGAATTCCCTGATATGGTCAGAATTAGTTGAAAATGACAAAAAATACACCGAACCCACAGACATTGCCAACATTCTAGCTGACAGGTTCAGCAAAAAACTTCTCCCCTCCCTCCCCACCAAAAGGGCAAATATCTATCCCAGCAGAGTGCTGCCCCCCTGACATCTCAGATGCTCAGGTAAGAGCCGCCCTCTCCAAAGCAAAAAACACAGCATCAATGGGACCAGACGGTGTCCCGGGCTGCATCCTACATGAACTCCAAGAAGAGCTAAACCCAAACATAAAACTACTGTTCAATCTCAGCCTTACTATAGGATATGTACCCAAAGAGTGGCATACAGCAACAGTGGTCCCTCTCCACAAAGGTGGTGCCTCAAGAGATCCTGGAAACTATCACCCCATAAGCCTGACTAGCTTGGTCTGCAAAGCAATGGAAAGGATCATCATGGACCTCATAAATAAAGATATTGGGGACCTACAGACATTGGATCCTACCCAGTTCGGCTTTGTTAAGGGCAGATCCTGCCTCTTAAACCTGGTCAATTTCTTTGAAACAGTCACCAAGGCTATTGACAAGGGGTAGGTGGTCCACACAACTTACCTGGACCTTGCAAAAACTTTTGATACAATACCCCACTCAGGCATTATAGATAAGCTCACCAGCTTAAATATAAACCCCTATGTCACTAGATGGGTTGCAAACTGGCTCAAGGACAGAACCCACATGGTTAGAATTGCTGGAGCCATGTCAGACTCCAAACCAGATACAAGTGGCGTCCCACAAGTCTCAGTCCTGGGACCTCTCTTGTTTGGTATATATTTCTCGGAGATACAGGCCAACACGGAAGGACTGTGGCTGACCAAGTTCGCAGATGACTGCAAACTAGGTGCCATAATCGACTCTCCAGCTGACACAAGCATCCTCCAAAAGGGCCTCATAGAAACAGACAACTGATGCCAGAGCCATGGCCTCAAGCTAAATACAAAAAAGTGTATATTCATCCCCATTGGCAAAAACAAAGTGCCCACAAATTACCACATAGATGGTAATCCATTAAGTACAGAAGATGTAATTAGGGACCTGAGGACCCAAGTTGATAGCAATCTCTCATTTGCCAACCACATGGCCAAAGTGGTTAGAAAAACATTTTATATAGCCCATCTAATCATGAAGGGATTCACATCTAGATCAGGGGAGGTCATCGTGCCTCTTTACTCATCCCTCATCAGGCCCATAATTGAGTACAATGCCCCTTTTGGGATATACCTTACCAGACACCTGCAGCAACTGGAAAGATGCCAAAAGTACCTCACCAAGAGGATCAAAGGGCTCAAACAGATGCCATATGCTGCCCGGTTAAAGAAACTCCAGCTCTACTCAGTGGCATACCACCTGCTCAGAGGCAATCTGTGCCTGACGTGTAAAGCCATGTCCAACCCGGAATTAATGGACATGCTGCACCTCAGAAAATCCAAATCCCATTGAGCTACGTGCTTGAGAGACTTGAACCTCAGCACTGAAATAAATAGGACATGCTGGAGGGATAGATTCATAACCCAGAGGCTCCCTTCACTCAGAAATAAAATCCCAGTCTAGGTTAGGCAGAGTCCCTCACTGACTCTCTTCAAGAGGAATCTTGATGAGTGGATGGGAGATCGTAGATTTACCCCGGGTATCACTTCTGTGCCACTGTTAGACAGAGGCACAGTATACTAACCTTGAAAAAGGGCATAGCAAAATTCATTTAAAATGGGTGGCGAAAGCCAAACACACTCTGGCTAGGCTTATAAATGCCCTAGGGCAGATAGCTTAGTATGAACCTATGAACCTATGAACATATAGACTGGAAGAACTCATGCCAAAACACAAATGCAAAGAGAATCCTCGATTTGTCAGTGCAAAGGCTTTAGAACAGTTTGCCAATACCCACACAAGAGGTGATAATATCTTGGACTGATGAGAGTAGGAGCAGAGTGCATTGATTACTGACTCTTTCTGTTTGAAGAGTGAGTGTCTGCGCTTAACGTACCTGATTGGTCTGGTTGCTATTCGAGGCATCTGAAAGAAAAAGACTACAAGCTTACAGACCCTTGCATCATCTGGTGCAAGACTATGGATCACCAAACACGCTGTGGCCTCCTTTTCTTCTTGGGATTGGTCCTGACATTTTGCTTCTGATGAGAGAAAAAGCAACAGAGTATTGTATCCCAACAGAGTGAAGCTGTGGTGAGACCAACATTAGTAGTAGCCAGCCAGTAACCATTTGTGTGACTCCCCTCTTGTCATCATTCTTGACAAGCTAATTCTTTCTTTATAGTACATACTGCTTGATTTCTTTCTAACTTCAAAATATCTGCCTAAATTCTTCATCCTTAAATTTTCAGGGTCTGCATATTAGTTTCCCCTCAAGTGCTCTATACAGACTCAGACACATTTAGAAACATTTTTCCTGTAAAAGCACAATTGAAATTTCTTCAATATCTAGTTGCACACAGGACATCTAGTTTGCACTGACAACCACTGTCCACATAGTAGCAAACCGGATACTCCTGACAGTGATTGATATTCTCACTCCAACAGTGTAATCAATAAGAAAGGGTCTGTTGCCATGGATATGTACTTTCCTACTGTCTCTGTTACTGGCTTGGTGGATATGGGCATCCTGAGGCAATGTAGAAATTGCCTCATGTTTAGTGACAACCAGTTAATTTACAAACAAACTAATATGGTATGTGAGAGATGTATTTACACAACGTCACTGGATGCAAAGCTCTCTCATAAAAGTACTCCTAATATCAGTAAGATTTTCAGTAGTACACATGCTCAACCCATCATGCACAATTCAAAGCAGACATATAGAACCACATATACTGAAGCACAAAGACCTCCCAGACAAAGTACACATAAGAAATACCCTCAGCAGACTCAAACACACTATTTCAAAACAACACCCACATCAACACGTAGAGCTACATCTCATGGAGCCTCTACCTCTAAGCCCATAAGACAAGTCACCAGACAATCCAAAATTCTTGTCATTGGAAACTCCATTGTGAGACACACTGATGTCCCTCTCACCAGGCCAAGCAAGGAGAAAGTTACAGTCAGTTGCTTATCAGTGGCTAGGATCCACCACATTATGCACGCACTCAGGTCATTGGATCACAATTACCAAAATGACTCAGTCATAGTCCATGTGGGAGTAAATGACCTGAGATGTACCTTGTATTATGTATCTCAGGCTGGTATGAGCCTAGCATTGAGCAGCATTTTACCTTCTCCAAGGATGATGCCACAATATGAATAAAAGATAATTGACTTTAATAATTGGTTTAGTTTCTGATGTCATTCTAAGGGGGTGCAATATTTGTCAGTATGGAAAGAGATGGTCAACAGAACATACTGCTTTGCCAGGGATGGTGTGCACCTCTCCCCTCTAGACTTTCAAATATTAGCTATAACATTGTTTTCAACCATAGTGCCTTTTTTAGGCAATGACAAACTGAAAGTACTTCTGACATAGCAAATCAAAACCAAGAAAATCTAAAGGTAATACTGCTCAATGCTAGTAGCCTAAACAAAAAACTCCACTCCCCAGAAGCTCTCTTTATCCTAGAGAATGCTGGCATCTGTGCAATCTCTGAGACATGGTTTAAAGCCACGGACACCATGTCAACAGTGCAGGGTTATAATATCTTCCACACATTTAGACCAGCTACTTCACAACCAGGGACTAAAGGTGGAGGAGTCTCTATTTACATCAAAAATAAATATACCTCAAGGCTAGTCAAACAGTGCAATGCACTTGAGCTGCTCCATGTTCAAATCACCATAGGTAAAATCCAATAGCACTTCCTTGCCAGCTATAGGTCCCCCTCTATGACTTAGGAAACCCATACCATGTATTTAAACTTATTAGAAGCGCTAACCATCCAACCCAATACCATACTCATGGGTGACTTTAATTACCCCACTATTAACTGGAAATCCTGCACAACATCAAAAGTACATACACAGTCATTCCTGGATTTTGTAAACACAAACTCCCCAGACCAAAGAGTCAATACACCAACAGGGGTGCAACCATACTGGATCTGGTCCTCACTAATATTTGAGATTGCTGCATACCCGCTACTGTAATACCTTCCATGGTAAGGTCAGACCACAAAATGGTCTACTTTGAAGTAAAAATAAAACCTGGACCCCCAGCTAAACCAGGAATATTCAGGAACTGCTATTAAGTGAGAAGCTGGCAAAATTTCAAGCCCCTATAATCCCTGAGAACACTTCTGCCTGTGCAGAACTGTTCACAGAAATCCTGTACAAGCATGTTAATAGCTGCCTAGAGGCATTTGTACACACCAGGAAGAAATACAGAACTAACTCAGAAAAAAAAGTCACCCTGGTGGAATCACAAAATCACAAGCAATAAAATATTTTCTCCTTCAGCTTAAGAGCTCTCAGGTCCAAAGTTCCACCAAAGAACAAATGTGAAGAATAAAGACCACTAGCTCAACGTCCACACACTTTAATGGTAAAATAGCAAAGCTTTCGAGTCACAGGTTCTTTAAAATACATAAAAAGGATATTTAAGGGAAGCAATATATTTAATATAATAGGCACAATTCACTGCTACAGTTGTGTTCATTGTAATGAGATTAGTATGGATAATAAGTTTATACACCCTTAATTTCTACATAGGTAAAACCAATATGAAACTAAAAGAAAGAATAGGGGGCACATTTGTCTGAGGTACGTAGATGTATAGAAACTAACGCACTCTATAAACATATCTGAGAAAGGTAGATCACATAAGTTCAAATTAAAGATTTTACAGAATGTTTATGTGAATAAACGAGGTGGAGATATTGTAAATGCCACTGCAACTGCTGAGTATAAATGGATCAATTATTTTAGGTCTGATATGCCACTGGGTTTAAACTCTGCTAATAGCATTAAACCGGTTTTGAAAGCTAAATGATATATATTATAAATTTTAAATTTTAAAATGTATCTTATAGTTTTAATGTAAGATGTTTTTGTTTGATGTCATTGTCACATGCATGAAATGTCTTTGTTTATTGGCTAGCTTAGTATTTAAATAATGGAATTTATTACAGTGTGATTATGCACTAAAAAAGAGCCTGTGACTCAAAAGCTTTGCTGTTTTACCATTAAAGTGTGTGGACATTGAGCTAGTGGTCTTTATTCTTCACATTGAATCACAAACTCAATCTGATGTATAACAGGAGTAAGAAAATCATGGGAAAAATTAGGGGGTGCAGCACCCAGCAGGATAAATGCACTCTCATTAAACTAAACAAACAACTCAGAGGACAAATAAAGTCTACCAAAGCCAAATTTAAGGTAAGTTTGGCCTCCCAGGGCAAAGACATCAACAAAGCATTCCTTAGCTATGTCTGCAACCTCAAAGGCAATACACAATTGTTTGCAGAGCTCATTGTAAATGGAGCCACCTATACTGAGCCAGGAGACATACCAAATGTCCTGGCTGATAAATTCAGCTCCAACTTTACTTCTCTGTCCCCCTCAGCCTTCCCTCAGGAAATATCATCAAATAACCCCCCTCCCCCCACTATCACTAGGGAACAGACCCTTAATGCTCTCTCTATGACCAAGAACACTGCATCAATGGGCCCAGACAATATCCCAGGATGCCTTCTAAATAGCATGAAACATGACATGCCAGGGCCTCTGGAATTACTATTTAACTGTAGCATCCAAACAGGCTTCATGCCTCATGAATGGAGAAAAGCAACAGTCATCCCTCTGCACAAAGATGGGCCATCTACAGACCCTGGAAACTACAGACCCATAAATCTCACTAGTCTTATATGTAAAGCCATGTAAAGAATTATCATGGAGATGATCAATAGAGATATAGTAAACCGGCAGACACTGGAACCAACCCATGGTTTTATCAATGGCAGATCATGCCTTCTCAACCTGGTGGACTTCTTTGAGAAGGTCACCAAAGCAATGGATGAGCCGAGGCATTTGGCACAAATACCCCAATTGGGCATTGTTGACAAATGCAAGAGGTTAGGTACAATCCTGTATATCACCCAGTGGATAGCCAACTGGCTTACAGACAGGACCCAGGAAGTTAGAGTTGTGGAGTCCACCTCTACAAAGAGGCCAGTCACAAGTGGAGTCGCTCAGGGATCAGTCCTTGGACTGCTCCTTTTTGGCATTTACTTCTCAGAAGTCAGGACCAATGTCAGTGGTCTCTGGCTAACTAAATTTGCAGATGATTGAAAATTAGGAGCTGTCATTGAATCTCAACACTGACAGAAACGTTCCCCAGGAGTGGCTGACACAGACAAACAACTGGTGTCAAAGTCATGGACTAAAACTTAATGCCGAGAAATGCATAAAAGTATCTTTTGGGAAGTCATCCATCCATGGTAACTATCATATTGACAACAGACCCCTTAGAGTTGACCCAGTAGTCAGGGACTTAGGGACACACATTGATGGTAATCTAGCCTTTGATCATCATGTGTCTATAGTGGTGAGGAAATTATTCTATGTTGAGCAACTTATAAACAAAGGTATGGCTTTTAAGTCCAAGGAAGTCATTGTTCCACTGTACTGAGCATTCATCAAACCTATCATTGAGTACATTTCACTCTTTTTGGAATGTACTTAACCAGGCATATCCAACAACTGGAACATCCACAGAGGTTCCTTACTAAAAGAATACAGGGTGTAAGTAATATATCCTATGCAGAGCAGACTGCCTCAGGGCCCTATCCCTGTATTCCATCTCCTACAGGCTTTTAAGGGGAGATATATGCCTGGCATACAGGACATTGTCAGACCCCACTCTGATGGACCTCCTGCATATCCACAAAACAAACAGCATCAGAATTACCCATTCTAAAGACTTAAACCTTACCTGTGATATAAATAGGACCAGCTGAAAAGATAGGTAGGTATTCTAGAGACTACCCTGTCTATGGTACAGGTTCCCCATCAAAGTGAAGCATAGTTCCTCCCTAATCCAATTCAAGTGCAACTTGGACAATTGAATAGGAAACTGGAAATTCATCCCTGGTTTAACACCTATGTCTATGATGCAAACATGTAACCTGTAAATGGTTCATCTCCCAGGCCCATGCTTATACTTATCAAGGGTATCAGAACTTGTCAGAGATTTGGGATGCATGGTTAGTCTTAAAAAGGCCCTTGTGGTCATTAGCCTAGCAAACACCTATGAACCTATGGCCTTGGAATTAACCAACATGAGTAACCACTGCAGCATCCCTGCAGTATTTATCCTTCCTGGTAAGATCCGACCATAACGTGGTCACTTTTGAAGTCCCATCTCCCCTGACCCCCCCCCCCCTAGATAGGGCCAAACAAAAAAACTTGTCCAAAGCTGATTACAGCCTCCTGTGGGATGGTATAAACAGCTTCACAGCCCCCCTCCCCCTCTCTAGGAACTGACACCATTATCCAAAACTATACCAAAGCACTATACGATCATTTAAATAGATGCATGGAATCAGGAATACCTGACAGGACTAAATCATCCTCCACAAGGAACAGTAAACCTGTCTAGTGGACATATGCAATAAATAAACTGTATAACAAAAGGAAAAAAATTGCTTACCAGGACCAAGAAGGAGCAAGTGCTCAATTGGAATCAATCTCTCCTTAGCGTGAACAAGCAAATAAGAGCACTAGTGAATTGCTCCAAAGCAAACTTCGAGTCTAAATTGGCCACATCTACTAGAGACAATCATAAGGCCTTCTTCACATATGTCTGCAATCTCAAAGGAAGCACCTAGATCTTTTCAGAACTGGTGGTCAAGGACTCCACATATACCAATGCTGTAGGAATAGCAAACTTGCTGGCTGACAGACTCAGTGAAAACCTCACCCATCTGTCCTCCCCATCAGTAAATCAGGACATTCCCAGTACCTGCCCCCTTCTCCTTATATCTGAGGAACAGGTCATCACTGCTCTCTCAAAGGTAAAAAAATACAGCCTCCATGGGACCCAATAACATCCCAGGTTGCATCCTATATGAAATCAGGCAGGAACATGCAACACCATTAGGTGCCCTATTCAACCAAAGCATGAGTACTGGCTTTTTCCCAGCTGAGTGGAGGACAGACACTGTTATCCCTTTACACAAAGGTGGAGCATCCAGCGGTGCAGGAAATTAAAAACCCATCAGCCTAACTAGCCTTATCTGCAAGCCCATGGAGCAGATTATCATGGACCTCATTAACAAGGACATTGGCAACCTCCAAACACTTGATCCCACACAGTATGGCTTCATCAAGTGGAGGTCATGTCTGTTAAATTTGGTCAACTTCTTTGAGACAGTCATCAAAGCCATGGACAACGGGAAGACGGGTGCATGCTGCCTACCTTGACCTGACCAAAGCCTTTGAAACTATTCCCCACTCAGGCATAATAGATAAACTCTATCAGCTAGGCATCAATCTATATATTACCAGATGGGTAGCTAACTAGCGCACTGAACTCACCTAGTTAAAATAGGGGAAGCCACCTCAAGCAGTAGACCTGCAATGAGCGGCATACCCCAGAGTTTGGTCTTGGGGCCTCTGTTATTTGGGATATACTTTTCTGAGGTGCAGGCCAAAACCAGTGGGTTATGGCTCACCAACTTTGCAGATGACTGCAAGCTGTGTCATCAGTTCCCCTAGTGATGTGGACATCCTCCAAGAGGTTCTCACACAAACAAATGACCGGTGCTAGAAGCATGGCCTCAAGCTGAATATCTAAAAATGCATCATCATCTCCTTTGGGGAGAGTGATGTCCCGACAAATTATCAGATTAATAACAATGTCCTAAGCATGCAATCAGTCGTGAGGGATTTGGGCACCCAGGTTTATAGCAACCTGACTTTTGACCACCACATTGTTACTGTTGTACAGAAAGCTTTCTGCATGGCCCCACCTCATAAGTAAGGGTATCTCATCCAGGGACAAGGAGGTCATAACATCCCTGTATTCTTCCCTTATAAGGCCCTTTATTGAGTACAATGATCTCTTCTCTGTGTACCTCACAAAGCATATGCAGCAGCTGGAGAGATCACAGAGGATCCACACCTGGAGAATCTAGGGACTCAAAAATGTTCCATACACAGATAGGCTAAAAGCCCTATCCCTCCACTCAGTTTCATAAAGACTCCTCAGAGGTGTCCTCTGTCTGGCATATAAGGCAATCTTAGACCCCCACCTTGATGGGACTGCTGCATATCTACAAGTCAAGCTCCACTCGAGTAACCCCCATGTGTGGCCTCAACCTGATCTGTGACATCAGTAGGACTTGCTGGTGGGACAGATTTGTGTCCCAGAGATTCCCCCATCTGTGGAACTGATTCCCTTTCCACATCAAGCAGAGTACCTCTTTACCCCTGTTGTAAGTGCAACCTGGATAACTGGATGGGAAACAAAAAATACATCCCTGGGATTCTACCCATGTCCCTCCTGGAAGGGGAAATCAGGTGATGACTTGTTTAAACATGGACTAAATTCTTGGCTAGGCTTATAAGTGTCTTGGGGCCAATAATCTACTAATGTCTTATGATCTTATGAAATGTGAGAGAGTTAAAAAATGTTGTAGAGATTATACAGAAATTTTGAGGGGAGGATTTTTATGGGCTATGGCAGTACAGATACAGATATAACTGAATTCTGTTACTAAGAGAACATAAAACATAAATTATTGATAAAAAAAGTGTTCTATGTAGAAAGGGTAATGTCGTTGTGTCTTTCGGCTTTTCCCAGTTAGGGGTCGCGACAGCGGAACTCCGGTCCACTAATGATTGACAGTTGATTTTTACATGCTGAGTTGCCAGCCCTAATGCACAACCTTCAATGAAGGTACGCCCATTCACTCATGTCTCCATGCAGAAGACGCTCTAGCTGAGAGTTGAACCGGTCACCATCTTACTGTGAGGCGACAATGCTACCGTAGCACCATCACCGCAGATTATGTAGCAAGGGTAATATGGAATGAAATTATGTTCAATGAAAATAGGACACGGTCATTAATATTAAAAAAATAGATAATAGTTTTGGAAAAAGGAGTGGGGGTCACATTAAGAAATGTATAAGTCTGTATATTAGTTTGAGGTATAGAAACATGAAAATTAAATCTACTGTAAGTATTTGTATACATTTGTAAATCGATAGATATGGATAGATATAGATATGTGGTTCTACCTGACTTCGTCGACAGCGCAGAAGACCGACACAGCGGGAATTGACTCCAGAGAAAGTGAAAAAAAGAAGACCTTGTATCATGTGGCAGAACATCGACAATGCAGAAGACCGACCACGACGGATGACGGATGACAACACCAACGCCGAGGATACATGGTGAGGTGGGCTGTGTGAGCGGACGTGGGGGTGAGAAGAGAAGGGCGTGTGAGGTAAGTGTGGGGTCTAATGGTCCTGGGGGGGTTAGTTAGGGTTAGGTAGGTTAGGGGTGTAGAGTGGTTAGGTTGGGAGTTATAGGGGGGAGGGTTAAGAGTTAGGGGTTAAGTTTAGGTTAGGGGAAGTGGGGGTTAGGGGAGCGAAGAGGGGGAGTTAGGGTAGGAGGGAGGTTAAAAGGTAGGTTTAAGTAGCGGGAGGAGGGGAGGGGGAGGGTGGGAAGTGGGCTGGATAATTTAGGTTAGGGTGTTGGGTGTGTGTGGTTTGTGGAAATTTTAATGTTTTTGTGGTGTTGGTGTGGTGTTGTGTTGTGTTTATGGGGTTTCGTTTGTTTGTGTGTTTTGGTGTTTGTTGTATGGGTTTAGTGTTTTCGTTTTATGTTGGTTTTTCGTTTTCGGGTATGTATTAGTTGTCGTATTTGTTGTGTGGTTTATGGTGTCGGTGATGGAACAGATATGTATATAATATAAAAACTGTAAATAAGTAAAGGAATCCTGCTTTTCTCAAGCAACTAGGTGGCAGTGTATTGTATATAAAAATAAGTAGCAGTAAATATTGTGTCTTCTGGAATAATAGAAATAAAAATGTTGATAAATATGTTGAATGAAGATGAGCTTGTTAAGCTGCAGGTGATGCAGTAGAGTGAGCTCATGGAGAAGTACTTTGAGGATGATGAGTCAAATCCAGATGAAATGGGAGATGGAAATCTGGTGGAAAACACTGAAAGTGGTATGGAAGGGCATGTCCAGTGAGAGGACTAGGTAATTCTATGGGACTGTTTCAATATAGGAGTTCAAGCAACATGAAGATCCAGTTCAGCACGGGAAAAGGACAGCAGGACATCACAATTTGCAAAATCATTTCTATGAAGTAGCTGTAGCCATAAGGCAAAATAATGAAGCTGTCAATAGAGAAGAAGAAATTCAGCATGAGCACATGGGTAAAGTACCAGCTTTTAGAAGGAGACCTGGACCTGCAGAAAGAATTTAATTAAAAAAGACAGCTGACAGATGTTTTATATTGGGCAATGTTATTTTTGTCAATGGGACTTAATGTGATAGAAATAAGAACCTTAATTCATCTGTGTAACTGAGGTAGCAATTGAACTGTTTTTGTTGTCTGAAGAATTTAATAATGAGTATAGAAAAAAATATTATCTGTTTTAGAATTTACATATGCAGTTTAAAAAAATGATGGTAGAGTTTAGATCTAAAATTAATGAAACGGAATTGATTTTTTTTTCAAATGTTTGTTAAAGGATGCATGAAGTAAAAAGAGTAATAGATGAAAGAAAAGTGCATGGGAGGTATGGATAAACTCTGAATATTCATGGAAACAAATTACACCATATATTAAATGCGCTAATTGTTAATGGGAAAAGAGCACTGTCAAATACTTGGTTTAAATAAAAGCTTGATTGTTAGCGGGTCTGGTCACATTCAGTACAATAATGTACTAAAGGAAGATGTGTGCAATGTGGTGAATATGGACATTCAAGGTGGAAATGAAGCTTAGATACGTTACTCTTTTCTGGTCGGATTATTCATTAGTAGATGATAAGTGGCTCAGAGCCTTACATCGGGCAATTGCCTTTACGAGTTTTTAAGCAAAAGCTTTGCAGAATGAGTACGCAATCATATTGTAAACACATGTATAATTCTTGCCAACTTAAATATGCTATCCAAATCTGGGTTTTAATATTTTCACTGAAACAGCAAATGTCTGAATTACATGTCTTTAGAAATCTGATCTAACACTGGTTGTCTGTCATTGCTTTTCCTCTCCATCTCCTGTTCCGCTGGGGAAGATTGTTGTTTTACAGCAACTACGGTAAGCAATGAATTGTCTCATTTTACTTTGGGTTTCTGACACATTGCTTGAACACTGTTTTTGCACTCTTCATTGCCATGATTTAGCATGCTGTTGTCGTTTGGCTATAGTTGGATTTCTGCTTTACAGACTCTGATTTAAAACTGTTAAACAAGGATTAGTAGTTAAGAAGTTAGCATGCAAATGTTTACTATAGAAAATGAATATAATCTGTAATGAAATATATTCAATGTTACTGCTTCCATGGTATGTTATGAGAATGGAAAAACTGTTACAGACTGTATTGCTAAATCCCAACGCTCTACACCCTTTCTGCAAAACTCTTGCACACCTAGTTTACATACATTATTTCCTTTATGCTAGTATACCCTAACTAATTATATGTAAAATATTAAAAGGACTGCATATGCCTAGCAGTTCACAAGAATTTAAAAAAGGTAGTTTCTAGTTCTGAAAAAAAAAAACTCTGTGATAATACACTACAGCAGTAGCAACATGTACAGCAGTTATGTAATGCTGTCACTGTCTGCTTTGTGTGTGTGTGTGTGTGTGTGTGTGTGTGTGTAGATATATAGATATATCTATATATCTACACACAAACACATATATACATCTCTCTCTCACACACACACACACACACACACACACACACACATATATATATATATATATATATATATATATATATAAAATATATAAAAAGAGAGAGAGAGAGATAGATATAGATATATAGATATATTCATACACATACATAAATACATACATATATACATACATATACATGTTGGCACACATGTATCTATAGCTATACCTAGACGCTCTATATATGTATGTATTTAAATGTATAGCTCTCTCTCTTTCTCTCTCTCTCTGTCTCATATATATATATATATATATATATATATATATATATATACAGAGAGAGTGAGAGATACGAAAATAATAATAAAAAAATATATATATATATTTATATATATATATATATATATATATATATATATATATATATATATATTTATATAGATATAGATATAGATAGACAGATAGATAGATAGATAACAGAAAATTCTACTTTAAGGCTCAGACAACCCATCACACTAACCCGAAAACTTTCTGGAGAGCTATTAACTCTATCTTCCACCCCAGAAATCATGAAACTCCCAATCCCTACCCTAATTTGTCAGCACAGGACACCACCACCCTGCTTTACCATTACTTCATTGATACTATTCAAAAACTCACCAATTCTAACCACAACTCTAATCCCACTACCCCTCCACAAATACCTTCTGACCCAATCCGCTTCTCTTTTAATCCCGTACCCACCTCATACATAAAATCCCTCCTCCAAAAACTAAAACCGTGTTCCCCCTCAGCTGACAAACTACCCACCCCTCTTTCTCAAACTTGCAGCTGATGCCTTAGCCTACCCAGTCTCAATACTCATCAATAGATCTATTAGGGAAGCCAGCGTACCTGACATTTGAAAAACTTCTTATGTCATACCACCACACCACAAAGGAGGTAATTCCACTGACTCATCCAACTACAGGCCCATAGCTATACTCTCCCCCTCTCTAAAATCCTTGAAAAATGCATACATACCCATCTTCTCAAATACCTTATCCAATAAAACCACCTGACACCTACCCAACATAGATTCCGACCAAATCATAGTACTTCAACTGCTCTTCTATCTTTCACTAACACTATAGCTGATAATCAGGATAACAATAAACTTGTATCATGTCTCTTCTTAGACCTTTCAAAAGCATTCAACACTGTCTCCCACTCTAAACTCCTAACCAAGCTTGCCAACGTAAATCTCTCAGCCTCGACCCTTGAATGGTTCTCTAGTTTCATCGCAGATAGAATGCAGTCAGTAAGATGGCACTCCTCCTGCTCCCCTTTCCTCCCCATTTGTACAGGCATTCCTCAGGGATCCATCCTGGGACCTCTTCTTTTGAATATTTTCTCCAATGATCTCTATACCTCCTTCCCTCACTCCTCTCTTATACAGCTTGCAGATGATTCAACTCTCATTTCCTCTTCTGAAAGCATCTCTCAACTTCACACTCTTACCCAAGTCTCGTTTGTCTCTGTTGAAACATGGCTCACTGAAAACCAACTTATTCTTAAATCTAAAATAACTAAACTCTTACTCTTTCTTCCAAAATCCTTCTCTCACCTCAAACCCACCTTCTCCATCTCTTCCTTAAATAAACCTCACACTAAGCTACTCAGCATGATAATAGATGATGAGTTAAAACTTGACCTCCATGACCAACAGTCTATGAAAAAAAAACAACCAAAAACTCGGTCTTCTATATTGAAATAGTAAATACCTAACAAAATAATCTAGAGTATCCCTGGCCCAAGCTTATTTACTCCCAAGTCTACTATATGCTGCCTCAACACTTACCAACCTTCAATCATCATTACCTACTAAGCTGGAACAAACATAGCATAAAATTGCTAAATTTGCTGCAAACCTGCCACATACCTCTCACAACTGCCTGGCTCTGAAACAACTACAGTGGCTCGGATTCCTCCACCAACTTCTGCTTTCTTAACTTCATATGATTCACTTTCTGCTCAAAAAACCCAATGCTTGCCTCTTTCTAACCAATTTTGTATCTTACTACACACCCACATGCCCTCTCTGAAGCAATGACCAACATCTTCTCCAAATATACAAACCCAATAAGGTTATTGGAAAATTACTATGTAAGTATTCAGTGTCTCAAAACTGGAACAAACTCCCACCCAACATATGAAAGATTACTCACGCCAACTCTTTCAAAAAAGAACTAAAAAACTATCTAGCTAACTCTTGGGTCTGTCCTTGCCATGCCCTCACTTGAACCCTTAATCCCCGTCCCTCTACCTCCTTCTCTCCCAACCACCTCAAATTAACTCTTGCATGAGGTTATGGCTTAATGACTAAATAAGTGTATACTCTCTAAGGAGGGCTTTGGCTTAACAACTGTATTGTTTTCATTTTTTTTTACTCGTATTAAAAAAAAAAAAATATATATATATATATATATATATATATATATATATATATATATATATATATATATATATATATATATATATATATATATATATATATATATATATATATATATATACTTATTCCATGCATAACTATATGTTTGCTTTAGTTTCTCAAACATGTAACATTTTATATATTGTATCTCTGCTCACTCTTTCTGTACTCTATTGTTTTTGCCATTGTTATTACCATTTTGATTACTATTTCACTTTGTGAAAAAGTCATTTGTTATTATACTCTGTATAACTCTGATTTTTTGTTTTATCATGTTTTTGATCTTGTACTTATTATATTCTATATCTTTGTATAATCTACATGGAGCTTTTTTCCTCAGGTCTCCAGTGAAAATGGGCTTTTGTTTTCAGTTGGACCAACCCGGTTAACAAATATCAAATAAATAAATAACTAAATGTGCGTGTATGTGTGCATGTGTGTTTGTGTGTGTGTGTGTGTGTGTGTGTGTGTGTGTGTGTGTGTGTGTGTGTGTGTGTGGTATCTATGTGTATTCATTTATGAATAAATACTCACCAGTGGAAGGTTTGAAGTCTTATCAATGAATCACCATTTTCTATTTTGGCAATTAATAGTGAGAACCAGTCCTGAAAATGAGACAGAACTGAAAGTATGACCACTATCACTGTAGATGTATTTTAACCTACTAATGTAAAAGAACATCAGCAGTTGTAGTGTGTCCTCCAAGGCGGTTTGCTGATATCTCTTAATGTGTAATAATGTCAGTAAAATGAAGATTTTCCTTCAACATGCCCCACTGATGCCTATTTTTTTGTCATTTTGAGTAATGTCACTGTGACAAAAGTATTTTTCCTTGCACATTGATTTGCTGATGTAATTTTTTAAGATGAAATATCTTAGTTAAAAATATTCTTCTCTAATATTACTTTGCTGATGTAGTTTTCTTAAGGAAAATGTCAATTTTTATACCTCACATTTTTATATAGGAAATCATAGCTTCACCCCTATGACCTTTTTAGCCCACTTTCATAATCCTATGTGGTTGTGAGATAAGTAAAAATGCTTGGGTCTGCATATACTGTGAAAATGTATTATAAACATTTCCACTTTAAAATAGCATCGACATGTCAAGAATGACTGCATCCCATTATGTCATATCTAGTGCCAAGTGCATTCAAGTTCACAATGACTCAACTGTTAACATCAAACATACAGAGCTGCCATTTTGTTCAGAATGAAATTTACCATTTTGACTAAAACACATTATGTCATTAATAACAAATTTGACATCAGATGTGATTATCATGGCATGGTGTCAGAGGTGTGGTATTCTTTACAAAATAAACATGAAAGTGCCATTTATGTCAAAAAATTATTTTAGTTTATTTTGCTTTTGTTTACCAGGTTTGCTTAACTGTGTTTAGTCAAAAACCTTTGTCACTGGAGGCCTGGGGAGGTAAGCCCCATCATATTACAAACATTGTTAAACAGACATTCAGTAATGTACATGGCCAGACATTAAGTAATATATATGTATATATATATATATATATATATATATATATATATATATATATATATATATATATATCATATTACACATGCATTTACTAATTAGAATGCATTCATATGAAATAAAAGTGTCAATTCCAGTATAAAAGATATTATATATTAGTAGATGTTGAACATTGAGTATTTAAGGATTAGTGGGTTTGTCAAACAGATAATAAATCATGTTATTAGTACATAGAAACTGAAAGAAATGGAGGTGAAAGAAGGAACTAGGTAGGGCAGAAAATGCTAATATTGTACTTAGGTTGGGTATAAAGCACATTCATAGATTATATATATATATGACTCATAAGGTTTATATTAAAAGTGTACAGGTGGGTAGGTGAGCAGTGTTCCAAAACTATGTATATGGCTAGGCAATGCTAGTAAAACTCTTTAGGTATTGATGAAGACTGGTTCTGGGGCACAGGATTCTGAATGAAGAGAAATTGTTACACAGTATGGCATTCTGACTATAACAGTGGCATTTATGCGGGAGATATACAGAATCAGTGTTAGTTTGGTTTCAAATGAGTTTTCATTTTGAATGGATTTCAGTGGTAGTTGGATATGGTTTCATAGTTTAGTGACAGCATTGAATTATATGTATTATTAGACGATTTAGTTATAGTGATTTTTCGGGTCTATATTAGAACATTGAAGTTTCAAAACTTCAAATGTTCTAATATCGACTCCTATTCAGTAAAAGCTGAAAACATCGAACATACAGAACAGCAAATTGTATCCTAGGGAAAAAAAATTGCTGTTCCAAAACACATACACACAATACAAGCACACCAAACAAACAGCAATCCACACACATACACCTAAAATCTTACACCTAACCCTACACTAAACTATACACACACCACTAACTATCTACTTACCTTAACTCAAACCCTAACCCTAAGGTCCGTCACTATTGCAAACTGACCTCACCCGCGCCCTAACCCTAACTCACCTACCCCACCCTAACCCTCATGTCCACACAATCGCACACATACCTAACCCGCGCCCTAACCATAACTCACATAACCCGCCCTAACCCTCATGTCCACACAATCGCACACATACCTAACCCGCGCCCTAACCATAACTCACATAACCCGCCCTAACCCTCATGTCCACACAATCGCACACATACCTAACCCGCACCCTAACCCTAACTAACCTAACCCGCACTCAATCGCACACTTACCTGAACCCGACCCGTAATTTTCCACCACAGAGCTGAAAATACTGAAGCAACAGAAATGGACAACCAAATTCTTTCCCTAGGAAAAAAATAGTTTTTTTGTTGCTTCGATATTTTCAGCTTTCGCTGAATAGGGGTTGATATTAGAACTTTTGAAGTTTTGAAACTTCGATGCTCTAATATAGACCCGATATTTCTCTAGAGCATAACATTCTATTGTTGGAATAGTGTTGTATTAAGTTACTAAGCACTGAGCAATTTTCTGGCTTATAGAGAAGTCTGTGTATTGTAGTTAGCTGAGAAATAACTAGGTGATATAATTCTAACTAATTTAATTATCTGGAGGCTAGGCAGTGGTGTGTTTGCTTGTTATAGCTTACTGCAAATTTTGCTGTTCTATTATAAAATTGTTCAACTTTGGACAGATGTGAGATTTGAAAGTTAGTGAGGACTGGGACAGCATAGAGAGTGACAGTAGTAAGAAAACAGAGGTTTTTATTTTGTTGCTATTGTCAGTGAGGCTGCTTTTTACTACTAATAATGTACCTAGTTTATTGATGATGCTTTGTGATATGTGGCGGTCAAAATTCAATTGGTCATCAATGATTACATCAAGTAATTTTGTTTGGTTTATTTCTGTCACAGTGTTTTTGGCAGAAACAATACTGAATAGTGTTATTTTGGTAGAGGTGTTTCGGGATAAGAGCATCTTTTTAGGATTTAATGGTAGTTTTTTAATTAGTAAGCCATATTTCAACTGATAAGGAGAATTGTTTTGTAAGGTATTTGAGTTTAGACAAAAACTTGGTAGAGAAAATTAGGGTACAGTTAACAATGTATTTAACTAGGGTAGAAGTCATTTATGAATGTGTTGAAAAGTATGGAGCTTACAGCAGATCCTTGTAGGACATCAGTAGTTACTAGTAAGAAGGTGGAAACATTTTTTTTTTTCATTTTGCTGCTTGTGCTCTGTTTGGGAGATAGCTTTGACAATGATTCAATTAGTGCCTGCCAAGCTCAGAACAATCCATATTACTAAAAACAAGTAATTTTACCTCAAAAAAGTCACTGCTTTACTAATTTTAAGCTGCCATAAAGAACTGATTTTTTTGCCAAAAATGACAAAGTTTATTCCACCAGAGCCATTTGACTTCTCAAAATTGTTTGGCTGGCCTGCATGAAGGCAAAGGTTCATACACTTTTTAGTATCAACCAAGCTGAATAAAGGAAGAGAAGAAATCTAGGTAAATACTTTATTTTATTCAGTGGGCAAGGACGTGGAGGCAATATACAGCTCATTTTCATTCACAGACGTCCAATTCTAGAATGGAATAAGAGTTTGGCAGCTTATTGGTACAAAGCTAGTTTTTGGTTCAAATCCTGACTGAGTCTACATAGACCAGTAGAGTGTGTGGTGCTACCATTTAAAGGGGCTGGTGGTTGGCATAACTGTTAAGGTGTTGACCTCAAATTCAAGAGGTACAGGGTTTTATTCTTACTAAGAGGAAATTGGCTAGGCTTAAAATGGTCCACTAGGGCAGCTAGCCTAGTACTAACCTATATACCTATAAGTGCCGCATATCAGAAAGCATATACTAAGACCAATAAAAGCAAATAATACTTTGGAAACACTGAGCTCCAATATATTGATATGAGCATAAGTGTTAGTGGAATTAGTTTAGATGCAAGGAAGGTCAGAGCAGCAGTCACGTTACAAACTCTATCTTGTGTAACAGAATTAGTATAAGATCTAGGCTTAAATAACTTATTGGGCGAGTTTGTGCCAGATCTGTTAACTGCTACATCTATTAACTTATAAAGAAATGCATACCCTACCTGTATGGAAATGCTGAAGCCCAAGCTTTCAGCCGAGGATAAGACATGCTAACTCTTACTCCAGTACTGCCATACTGTGATTTCATTAAACCAATACTTGTGATTGTTAATGGTAGTAAATATTTTCTGGGTGCAACATTACTCCAAATTAATGAACAAGTGTCATAATCCATTGCCTTTTGCTTCAGAATGCTCGCCGATGTGGAATAGAGAAATTTGCAGACTAAAAAATAAAGTGTTGACATATGAGAGATTGTTTTGATACCTATTAGTAGTTGAGCATGTCCAACTTTAGACCGATCACAAAACATTGGTTCCATGGATTAGTTCCTGTATTATAGGCAAAGTGCCACCCATATGGCAAAGACTGCTAATGAGAGTAAAAAAGATTGCATGCAAGGGTGACACGTGCCTGGAGCACATTTACTTGTGGCATATATGTTATCAGAAAATCCAAGCAGTGACAATGCAGTCCAGTATATGGATGCGCTGCATGGAAGAGTGTGACATCCCTCAGATGAGATGTTAAACTAACGTCATATCTGCCTGAGTTAGTGGAAGCTCATGTGGATGTAAAAAATGACACAACACTTATCAAAAAGAGAAGGGAGGTGTTTTATTTCTGTACATTGATATTTTTATTGTTCCATTCTCAAATACACAATGTTCACACATTTTATATTGCTAAGAATCACAGTCATTCCATTAGCAATATTTCCTTATTACTTTTCCCTTTTTCCCTTTTCTCCATCTCCATCCTTCCTTCCATAACCATTTTTTATTCAGCTAATACATCTCTATCTTGTCTTTTTATTATATAATAATCCAACACATCTTATTTTGTCTAATACCCATATTATATGCACATTGATTTATTTGATGTTACTGGTTGATGATGTGATAACCACAAATGTACATTATATAGGGCACTGTGCCTTCACTCTCAAGCTTTACCACATACCTAGACATGAAGACATTTAAAAAACCTACAATTCTGTTTAATTTTGTTGCCTAGTACAAGGCCACATGGAGTACTTGAACTGCATGTTCATAGAAACCCTACTATGAAATGAAGTGACTTTAATTCATTTGTGTTTTTACTACTGTTCTGTAACTATGATAATCTAGGTGTGTGATTCCTCAGAATAATCAAATAGGGCCAAATATGCTGCTATCAGCATCCAAGGTTATTCAAATGCACTTTCTTCTTCATTACAACTTGTGCTTTTTTATAGCCGTCCTCCATTTTGGATATTAGGTCATACTATTCCCAGCCATCAGATTACCTTACTGAAACAAGAATAAAATGAGTCAGCTGATAACACCATGAGCTACTTGCTTTTACAGCATATAATATGCATTGGCTAACAATGCTTATATTGCTAGGATGAAGGTATGTATGCCAGATGATAAAACCAAAGACTGGATGTAGTGATCTGAAAATATGCTCTGCATTACTACCTGAATAGTATGGTACCATACAGTCTCATACACAAATTAAACAAAAACACTCTTCTCAGCTTCTCATTGACACAGTGGACTTCACTGTTGTTGACTGCAATTAACCCAACATTGTGCAATCTCATAATGTTTATACTGCAAATGGTTTCACATTTCACATTTCCTTGTCTTTTGTATTGACATCTGTGATACTTTGAACTTGACGAGGCTGCGGTTAGCACACCAATACATTTGGTTTTCAATGTGCATTTGCACCAAATAGACTAGAGGTTTGGAATGGGAAAGGTGGGGATTATTTTTCTATACCTACCCCTTGAAATAGGTACACTAATTTAAGAAGTTCATGTTTTACATCACTAAAGAACATATCTGCAGACTGTATTTTCTCCATTTGTAAAGGGTAGAGACACTTTACTAACCCACTGCTCCTTCACAAGTCAAAAGCAGAGAGGGTAAGGGGTGGCATACTCCTTAAAAAATGAAATTAATGGAAAATCTGTTTACTGATGTAATTACTCAGAGAGAACTTGGATGTAATTACTCAGAGAGAACTTGGTCATAAAAGGACAAACAAGTTGTTCTAAAGGTCAAGAAAATGGTGTGATGATCCTGTTTTGGGAAAAAGGTTGGTGGGAGCTACTGTGAGGTTATGCCAAAGCTATATCTAAGAACCACAATACATATACAGTCGGCAGACTATAAGATCCAAACCAAGAAAAGGACATGAGTGTGGCAATATTCCCCAGCGTGCCAAAGCATCCCAATGGCAGTATGGAGTGTTGTACAGAACAAAAGTCTGATTAGACTTGTCTTTGTTGACAAATTATAGTGCATGTTGATGTGCAAACATACACATGTGCATATGGGACTGGAGAAAGCAAAAGGGAGTGACAAAGGAGCATTTGGAGAATGGGGTTATTCTGGGAATTATAAATTTTGCCTTATATTTGCTATATAGCCTAAGATTGTAAAGTGAATAAAAGACAAATGGACATTCCATAAACAGAGGTCCAAGACGAATTGTTGGCAGAACCTTGGCCTACTTCATGCACATGTTAGGCTGAAGCTGAAGCTTTTTTTTTTTTTTAATTGGACCCTACATAGATTTACTTGTAAGTTTCTGCCAGGATTAAATTCCCAAACTGTGCAAGTTATAATGCCACAGTACTAACACTGTTTACCGTGTACATGACTACATGCTCTTATACGGCTATCCTTTAAAACATGACACTTTCATGATACAAGAATATGTTTTATTTACCTTTTGTTGAACAGGTTTGTGCTTCTAGGCTAATGGTCTGTTTTCAGTATGGTCCTAAGATGCATTTGTACAACTATAAGAAATTTGGCAAGAACATCAGGGAACATCCCTTACTCTTCCCAATAGGTGCTTTGGTATCTTTTAATCCACTTGAGTTAATACCATCACAGGTAGATGGGGCTGCAGTTTAACATTTCATCTGAAATTCAGCACCCCCCCCCTCATGCTACAGTGCAGTTTTACCAGTCCAGTCACCTGGATCGGAAATATAACCCACAGCCTGCTGGTTTTCCATCACCAAAGGTGAGTGTACTACCTGCTGAGCCAGCAACACTGCTGCATCAATTAAAAGTATATAACTGCACACTAACAAAAGTAACAGGATGCCCTTTGTACTGATCACTAAATGTGGCATGAAAGGTTTTGTCTCACTGCTGGTAACTGCACACTAACATAAGTAACGGGATGCCCTTTGTACTGCATACTAAATGTAGCATGAACGATTTTGTCTCACTGCTGGGAGACACATTAGAAACAAAATTTGCATCCTTTATAAGTTGCTCATTGGCTTACAATGACCAGCCTTATTTACCCTACCCATACCCCAATCCCGTCCCTGCACATTATTTTACTAAAACCCTTTCCCTAACAGTGCCACTGTGCAGACAAAGTGTGTCTGCTAGTTAGCTGTCATTTTTTTCAACAATTACAAAAGGAGACTTTCCATTTCATGATTGGGGTTCCTCTGGCAAATTTTCTTTTGGGTAAGTGTGCTAGCATCAATATGATAATATAAATCAATGTCTCTGCATGTGGACATTTGTTAACATACTTGTTGTGTTACCTGTTGTGATGGATCTAACACACTTATAAACTCTATTTCTCACTTTGATTGTAAACTATTGCCTAATGTGTACAAATTAGGAGCTTTTTATATTAGCCTCCTATTGAAAATGGACTATAGTTAATAAGAACTTCTTGGCTAAGAAGATATTTGCACAGGGGAGGGTCCTTTAAATTAAACTGATGCAGCACTGCAAACTATGTCACATGCACTGAGGTAATACAGGAAGTGCTTGAGGGGCAATTATTCTATCAATAGGTGGCACTTCCTGTAGTCAAGGGTGATCGAGGATGATTTGCCTAGTCACATACTTAGATGGTGGAACTAAAGATAAAGCTTCAGAAGTGACACAGCATATTGACTTACACAGCACGCCAAGGGTGGATGGCAAGACAGCACTGTGCATATGCAACATGAAAAGTTTATAAGGCTCAGGGAGTTATGCTGTTATGCAAACAGTATATAGCAGGGCAGCACTGTGCACCCTGTTCATACTTAGGTATACTGAGCAATGTAGCACTCTGCAGCCATAATTTGAATAGTTCACAAAGCACCATGTGCTTTTTATGCTGTCATGTTTAGGGTACACAGCTGAAGAGCACTGATCACCCTGTCACCCTCAGACATACTAAGAAAGACAGTCAGTTGCAATTAGAACTGTTTACAAGGCATTCAATGGGGGCCACATTGTCATGCTGAGGGTGTACAGAAGGGTGGAACTGTGCACTCTGCCTTATCCAGTATACTGAGCAGGATAGAACTGTGCCTTTTATGCTGGTACACTGCCTGCATGTTAACACAGAATTTGGGATAAAGAGTGAATATGTACAGCTGTATGCAATGTGTACTGTTACTGCTACCTCTAATATACAAAAATTAGCAATAAGATTATAGTACAGGAGTATGTTCATTATCCATTCCTGTGGGCTACTGGTCATTAGTGTTTCATTCAAAAATTAAACTTTATGAATCTCTTTGCAAAATCTAATGTTTATGCAACATTGGACAATTGTTTTCCAAAATCTAATGGTTATGCCATATTGTAGGTCCATTTGGCATTATAAGCCACAATGATACTGAGATATGGTAGCAGGTGCTGCTATATATAGGTAATTTAATTTTAAAACTTTTAATGATTTATAGCTTTATGCATATGTGTAGTAGTTTTTTTTTTTTATATGGGTGACAATGTAGAGAACAGATGTTATTTTATGTCTGTAGGTTGTGTGGCTGGAAGATCATAAGTTATGATTCCACTGTGGCACACTGTATTTTATTTTGTTACTGCCCATCAGTAACCCTAATGATAATGCAGTTTCTCTACATAACTTTGTCTTACTTTACAGCCATTTCAGACTTTTATAAGTTTCCTTACTCTCATTACTTATCTCACTTGATTTTCTTCTCTGCAGCATCTCCTTCATTCATCCACAGAAAAAAAAAAAAACATTGGCTCTGTCGCCTTACCAATCAGTTCCTTCAGAGCTGGGCGAGGGACTTATCTATGCTGTTCTCTATTCTCTGTTCCTATGCAATCAAGGTATGTCTAAATCTCATCTTCTTTCTGTAATGCCACTCAGAATATTGTCTGATTGTTTGCATAGTTCTACAGGACTTTACTTAAGGAAAAAGCTAAACAAAACGTTTCTTCTGGATACATGCACATATTTGAAAATAATGTTAGTCTTCTTCAATTCCATCTGTGATTAATAAAAAAAAATATTAGAGATTAGAATCTGTGCTGCTGTGAATTGAACAGTGCAGACAGGGATTACCACATTTTAAAATGTAGTCACCCATTCTCCTTAAAAGAGGAAAATTAACTTCTGTTGCAAATGTTCGCTCCATTGCTCCAGCACCCACATGTGGTAAGTAATATTTCTACTGAGAGCATTTCTCTGAAATATTACCTTCTGTTGACTGTGGCAAAAACTGATAAAAAAGGGAAAAACAATAGAGAGTGACATGAAAAGAAAGATTATCATTACATGTATCATTTGTCTTTCATTAAGACTTCTATGAGTTTTGCATTCTAGTGACATTCAGTGCAACCCCTGGGAAACACTAGTGTTACAATTTCTAAGCTGAAAAGAGAGTTCATGGCTTAAATCCAACGCTCTAGGCAACTGCCTGTCTCAGTTAACAAGGCATACAAGGGAAATGTCAGAAGTCAGTAAGCAGGTCACCATGTTTTGGTTCCTGTTTATGTACTGATCATTACATTACATACTGTAACGTTATATGCAGAGTGTGAGACTATTATATATTTCTGGAAGATTTCACACCCAGAGGAAATGAAAATGAACCACACTATGCAGGGGACCATTTCCTTGATCTCTTTATAAATTAACTCCATTAAGCCACAATAAATAGCCACCTTTGATGCATATCTGTTACACTCCACCCATCTTTTGACTTGGCCTGCCTTTGTATTCAAACAGCACAGTTTATCCAGCTTACTTGCAAAGATAAACAGTGCATGCCACAAATCAAGCAATTGTGGATTTACCTGTGACTCACCTATGAAACATGATTTTTTTCCCTTTTACTAAAATGTATAATTCTGTTCACCCCCCCCCCCAAAAAAAAAAAAAAAACTAAAGTATTTGAAAAGATTTTTTTTTTTTTTTGTTATTCGTTTTTTCAAGTCTGACTAAGTGCTGGTATTTTAGTTAATTAACCTGAATAAAGTTGGCCAATTGCCACAGAATCAAGTCATCTCTCTGCAGTGCTATCAACAAAGCAAAGCATGCCCAGGAATCAATACAATAAAATCTAGTCTAAAAGTCATTGTATACCGAGTACTTATCCAGTGATAGATGACTATCATCTAAATTCCACAGATGGATTTTGGCTACGTTTTCCTTAACATCACGACTGTCATCATTCATTTTTTTTATTTCTTAATGAAAATTATATCTGGTCAAATGCATAAGTATTTATGCTGTAAATATAAAGATACTATAGGACCAGCATCAGAAGCACTATAATGCCCATTGAAGATGTAAGGACTGTAAAATAAATGCATTATAACCCACACTTAGGTCTAGTGTTACAAGCTATACTCATTCAATGGCAATAAGGTGAGAGTCACATATGATACTATGGACCAAGGACATTAGCTGAGTGCCGTTTGCAAAGGAAAAAGAAAAATCATTATCCATATACTTCAGTTTCCATTAGCTGATCATGTTTATTGAACAGATCCTTTTTTCATAGTTGATAAAATGGTTCTCCAAAATTATCTTATATAGGAAATTTCCTGCAATTAATTATGCCATACCATGGGAACACATATCATTAATCCAAAGGAGGTACCCAGTCTGAAGTTCAGGCTATCATACATTATACCTTCAATACCAAAAGAAGTCTAGACTGACTGCCTGTCTGTCTTTAATACCAAAAAGACCTTGCTTCATTAGTAAAGTGGCATATTTTCCAATTATATTCCATATATGTTTCTGAGAATTCAATAATGATAGTTGCAAATAAAGAATATGGATTACTCAGTACAGTCTTATCAGCTTTCTTGTTCCATATAAACTTTAATATGCCCTCACACACAATGAGGGTCCTAATATAAACATCTAGCAATAGAATTGGCACTAGTACAAATATTTTGGAAAGTCACTCTTCCTTTTTTTTTTTATAAGAAAGTATAATCTCTGCGACAAGACTTGGCACAGTGAGTTATTGAGACTATGTAAAACTGTATCCAACTCAGATAGCATAATAGGCTTAGCCATGTCAGTTTGTTATTCAAGTGAAAACATAGATATATTCTAATGAAACAAACAGTCAAAACATTTAGTTGCAAGCTAATCTACTAAAAAGTTATGAACCAAATGCATAGGATCATAGGAAGTTACTAGGCTATTGGCCCCAAGGCCTTTACAAGCCTAGCCAAGAATTTAGCCCATGTTCCAAGTCAGCACCCAATCCCACGGTCCAGCAGGGACACAAGTGGAATCGCAGGGGTGTATTTTCTGTTCCCTATCCAATTATCCAGGTTGCGCTTAAATGGGATGAATGAGGTACTCTGCTTGACGTGGAGAGGGAGTCTATTCCACAGAAGGGGGAGTCTCTGGGACACAAATATGTCCCACCAGCAAGTCCTGTTGATATCACAGACCAGGTCCAGGTTACTCTTGTAGGTTACTTGAGTGAAGCTTGACTTGTGGATATGTAGCAGACCCATCAAGGTAGGGTCTGAGATTGTTTTGTATGCCAGACAAAGGTCACGTCTGATGAGTCTTTAGGAGACTGAGTAGAGGGACAGGGCCTTTAGCCTATCTATGTAGGGTAGATGTTTGAGGCCCTGGATTCTCCTAGTGATAAACCTCTGTGATCTCTCCAGCTGCTGCATGTGCTTTGTGAGGTACATGCTGAAAGGGGCATTGTACTCAATAATGGGTTTTATAAGGGAAGAATACAGCGACTTTATTACCACCTTGTCCCTGGATGAGATACCCTTACTAATGAGGTGGGCCACGTAGAAAGCTTTCCATACAATGGAGGCAATATAGTGGTCAAAAGTCAGTTTGCTATCAACCTGGGTGTCCAAGTCCCTCAAGACTGACTGTGTGCTTAGGACATTGTTTTTAATGTGATAAATTGTGGGGATGTCACTCTTCCCAAAGGGGATGATGATGCATTTTTGGCATTCAGTTTGAGGCCATGTTTCTGGCACCAGTCATTTGTTTGGGTGAGACCCTCTTGGAGGCATTGATGACAGCACTCAAATTGCAGTCATCTGCAAACTTAGTAAGCTATAGCCCACTGGTTTTAGTCTGCAGCTCAGAAAAGTATATCCCAAACCACAGAGGCCGCAAGACAGATGCCTGTGGTACACCGCTCATTATGGGTCTATTGCTTGAGGTGGCTTCCCTATGCTTGAGGTGGCTTCCCTAATAGTACACTCATTTACAGACATATTCTACCTGTTATGGACTCAAACTCAGGATCTACTCAAACAAATGACTGGTGCATGATATCAACAGTGAAGTATAAACAGAACCATTTTTATTCATTAAGCATTCAACATAATTTTTAGTGTGAGCAATTTGCCTTCCAAAGAAAGGAAAAACCATATCTGTCCTACTCTCTGTAATAAAACACTATTGCCTAAGACAGACTTCATACAAAGCATATATTCAGAATAAATAGCTTTTTCAACACATAGACAATCAAGTTAATCATGCTATACTAGTGAGTCAAAATCCTTGAACAGATGAGCATATTTAATGTTCTGATATGTATTACGACAGTGATCAAATATGATATAGTCACTAGCATATTTGACCTTAAAGGAAAACAAACAATCTTCCCATGAGGCATACAAATCACTTATGATAATTCACTGTGTCCATAAGCATGATAGCAAAGTGATGAAGACTTAGGGCTTTGTAGATTTCTTGAATCCTTTACGCAAATTCAGTACAACAGGATTTTTCAGTAAAGTTAGTCAAATCAAAATATGATCAGAAAAGACTGCAAAATGGTACTCACCATCCACTTTCAAAAACGTAGCAGAATAAAGAAAAAAAAATCAATTTCAATGTATAAAGCACCTTTCGTAAAGATAAAACCCACTAGAAGAAGAAATACATTAATTGCCCATAGGCTTTAACTTGTGCAACGTAAGAACATTAAGAGACATTTAAAGTTTCCAACTAAAATAACTTTCCAGCTGAACCAATAAAAAGGATTTGATAGTATACAAAATTTACTCCTGTCAATAACATTGTTAGGGGCATAAAGGGATAGTAATCAAAACACCTGAGAAACCAATGCAAGTATGCAGTTAGCAACCTATGTTGCTCACCAGTAAGTACATCTAAAACATTCATAATATTTTTTCTAAATCATTAAAACAATCCCAGAACATAAAGCAGTCCCAAATGATCAATATATTTGTCTAGCCTTACCTGTAAGGCCATGGAATGAATCTTCATGGACCTTGTAAGTAAGGCAATAGGTGATCTCCAAACCCTTGACCCGACAGTTTGGTTTTGTCAAAGGCAGGTCATGCCTGCTAAACCTGGTGGACTTCTTCAAAAATTGTCACCAGAGCCATAGATGAAGGCAATCTGTGCATACAGCCTATCTTGACTTAGCCAAGGCCTTCAACTAATCCCACATGTGGGCATCATTGATTAACTCTGTCAGTTGAATATCAACCCTTATTTCATCAGTTGGGTTGCTAAGTAGCTCAATGACAGATCACACTCAGTCAAAGTTGGGGACTTTACCTCAACCAGCAGACCTGTCACCAGTGGGGTTACACAGGGGTCAGTGCTGGGCCCCCTATTGTTTAGAATATACTTCTCAGAAGTTCAGGCCAAAACAGCGGAGCTGCAGCTGACCAAGTTTTTTGACAACTGAAATTAAGTGCAAGCATCGAATCCCCAAACAATGTCAATATACTTCAAGATGGACTTACACAAACCAATGTTTGGTGTGAAAGCCATGGACTTAAACTCAATGCATAAAAATGCATTATCGTCCCCATTGTTAAAAATTATATCCCTGCAGATTGTCATAAAAATAATAATCTCCTAAGTAACAACTCAGTAGTGAGAGATTTGGCAATGCAAGTTGACTGCAGCCTAAACTTTGACCACCATGTGTCTACTGTGGCAAGGAAGTCATTCTATGTCGCACACCTCAATAGCAAAGGCATTGCCTCAAGAGTGAAAGACATCACAACACCTCTGTACTCGACCCTCATCAAGCCAATAATTGAGTAGAATACTCCATTTGATATGTACCTTACCAGGCACCTGCAACAACTTGACAGACCTCAGAGACTTCTAACCAAAAAAAAAAAAAAATTCAGGGTCTCCAGCACATGTCATGCATAAACAGACTGAAGTCACTGTCACTGTACTCAGTAGCATATAGACTACTTAGAGGAGACTTGTGCCTGACCTACAGAGCAATCTTGGAATGGAAATGCTGCACATCTGCAAGTCTAATGGGACAAGGGTCATCCACTCTAGGGACCTTAATCTGGCCTGCGACATAAATAGGATCTGCTGGAGAGACAGATATGTTCTCAGAGGTTGCCACTCTTCTGAAGTAGACTACCAGTTCACATCAAACAAAGCCCCTCTATGACCTTGTTTAATCATAGCCTGGATGACTGGGTGGGAAACTGTAAATTCCTACCTGGGATTTCACCCGTGACCCTCCTAGATATGGGCAGTCATTGTTAACTAAAAGTTTTAGTTTAGGCAAGATCCTTTAGGTTGGGTTTCTCTGGTATTATATTGGGTACACAAGGATAGGCTTATAAAGACCTTTGGGTCAATAGCCCAGTAACTGCCTATGGACCTACTTGAAACTGGTGACTTTTTATGTTTGCCAAATATCAAGTGACAGCTAAGTAAAGTATGTCAGTATTTATAGACTTAATCCAGTCCAACAATACAAGTACATGTACATTATTGTTATACTGTAACAGTAAAATTATCCTTTTTTCTTTGTTTTTGAGGGACATTTTGATAATTTGTTTTTGTTTATTTTGTAATTACAGTGCCTGACCCTAGTATCTATAGTATGAGACTCAGTATTAAATTGTGGGTCTTCCATTTCCTCACAATCATCTACCTCAGAGCCTGACATCACTGCCAACTTTGCACAATCAACAGAAGATGTCGCACTATTTGGGGCATTTTAAGTCTGGGCAATGTGACACATAAGATTGTGAATCAGGTAGTTGTTCTTCAGTCTCAGTAACTGTACCTGAATGCTTAATATTAACTGAGTCTTAGCAGTGGAAAGAGAAATATCACCTGGGTATAGGAGGCAATCTGGCCACACATGCCCTGATCCTATACATTTACTATGCAACAGCATGGACTCCTTTGAACTCTATCCTAATTCCCCATGATGAGCACACTGTTTATTAGAACAAGCATTAATAAGATGTGAAAAGAAGACAATAAAAACTGGATTTTTTTTTTACCCAAGTATTTCACAGTCCATCTATGACTATGAATTGTAACAAAGCTAATTATGTTAACGATGTTAGCATTACCAATTTCTAAAGACGGGTCTATGTTATAAACTCGAAAACACACATTATCAAAACCACCACTAATCGAAAGTGTAGATGAGTGAAACTCGAATGATTAACAAGCACATCAGCTTATAACACACTTACATAGGCTATATGAAGTAAGTGGAAGGTAGTATGATGTACTATGTACCAAATTCAAAAATGGCAAATGTAGAGAACATACCTCCTGGAGTGCTGGGACAGTTGTACAGCATGAGTGAGTCACAGAAAGGTAAAGAGTTATTAGTTATAGATGGGTACATGTACAACCTGGAGAAGTCCATTAAATGTAAGAATTACTAGTGTTGTACCCAAAAGTTAATTCACAAATGTAAAGGCTGAGCAATAACTGTCTGTGTCACATCTGGTGAAGAACTGCTAAAATCTGTCACTCATGACCATTCAGGCGATCCAATACAAGTAGAAAAATATGTTATATCTCATAACTTAAAACAAAGGACAATGCTGTCTCAGGACTTCCCTTGCGTCATTGTGGATGATGCAATAGCGTTGTGCTCGTTAGAATGCGCACCTAGTCTACCACGTAGACGTGTGTTACTGCAGCAAGTGAACAGGTCTCGATGGAAATGTAGAGGGAAGATTTTGAAAAGTGATGTAACACTGTCTAATTTAAATGTTCAGGATTGGCAGTTGAAAGAAGGTTCATTTATTCAAAAACGAGTAAGAGATACTATAGTAATGACACTATTGTAAATGTGTTTACTACTAAAAAAGGGTTACATGATTTAGCTGTTTCTCAGATTTGGCTGATGGATGGTACTTAATTTGTTAGAGGGAATGCTTGCCATCAGTTGTACTGTATACATGCAATAATAAAGTGTGGAGCCCAGTCAAAAATTGTGCCTTTGGTGTACTGTCTTATGAGCAAAAAAAGTTTAAAAGCATACAATCTAATGTGGCATGCCATATTTGGGTCTACTTCATTTGATCGAAAGACCATTTGACTGAAACCCATTTGGTCGAAAGTTCATTTGATCGAAAACCAGAATTCAAGGCAAATAACAAGGATTTGTCCCCCTCCCCAATGTCGTGCGACCCTGAAATTGGTATATATAGATAGGGGTGTGTGGGAGGTGCAGCCTATTTTTGTTTAAAATCTGTACATTTTGTGTTATTTTCTTCTTTTAAGAACTAACTAACTATATATACCAACTCCAGGGTCGCACAACATTGGGGAGGGGGACAAATCCCAGGTTTATGCCTTGAATACTGGTTTTCAATCAAATGAACTTTCGACCAAATGGGTTTCAGTCAAATGGTCTTTTGATCAAATGAAGTAGACCCTCATATTTGCACTACTAGAAATAATGGTTTCCCTTATTCAGTTGGTTACATTTTGTGTGACTTTGAGGTTGCTGCAATAAAAAGTATTAAAATAAATGCCTCTAATGTCACTTGCAAAGGATGTTTCTTCCATTTTGGAAGAAATTTGTGGAGAAAGGTACACAGCTTAGGTTTGGGTGCATTGTATAATGGCAATATATCATTCCAATTGTCAGTGAAGAAATTAGCTGCCTTAGCGTTTTTGCAGGAGACAGATGTGACATCTATGTTTCTGGAGCTGAAGAATAGTTTCCCTATAGAAGGTAAAGAATTGTTGAAGTATTTTGAGGAGTGGTATGTTTTGGGGAAGCCGAGATCTTTTGCTACGAGAGCTAGTACACACATCAGGTTTCCGCCATTATTTGCTATTATGTTTTGGAATATCTCGGTACTTAATTAGTTGTTTTTACCAAGAAAACAAAATGCAGTTGAAGCATGGCACCAGTGCCTAAAGTGTCTCATGGGGAAGCATGTCAGATCTTCACAGTATCAGGTCCGCTATAACCAGGGAACAGAATAGAGTGGGCGAAAACATGTAAGGATCTCTTTAGCCTGCCCACATTCTCCAAAGAAGCGGGCTTTATTGCATCTTCAAAAGCAGTTTGAAACCATATTTTCTCACAAAGATGAGTATTCTAATTTAGATTATATTTGTGCTATTGCACATTTGTTGAAAATGTAAAGTGCAGCTTTTGTTTACAGATGGAAGTGCGGTATTGCACATTTGTTGCAGATGTGAAACGCATGTTTTGTTTACAGATGGAAGTGTGAGTTATGTGTGTTACATTTACTATACTATGGTTTTTCATGGAGAATCTGTTATGACTGCTCGTATACATGACGTCAGTGATATTTCAGTTGGATTACAAGTATGGTGGCACTACTCAGTCTCATTATGTGGGGCAGCACTACGGGGGTTCTCTCACATTCGCTGGGGTCACATATGATGTTGTGTACTTCGCTGTGATGTTGTTTCGACATTTGGTGGTTTCAATCATGTGGGTATGTGACATCCGGATTCGATAACATGTTTTTTCAAGTTTATAACATAGACCCCTAAAGACATCCACACATCTTAACTGGCATTCCAAAGGCCATGGTCATCATAAACCTGAGATATATTGTGAGTAGCACATTTAGTTTGAAAAATATATATGGATATCATCCTCACAAAGTTCAGCAGTATGAAACTGCAAAGTCAATTTCTTATTACACTGAAAGTTTTAGCAACAGCAGTATACATGTTCCAAGGGTAGAATGTCTTCTTCTTGTCAAACAGCAACATGAATTTCTTGTAGTGCTTCAAAAATTCACCAAAAATGTACAGTTCTCAGATGAATAAACACCAAGATATTCTAGACAAAAAAGGGAGCAACAACATCATCTCAAACAGCATATCTATCAAAACTGCATTCTTGCAGATGTATAGGACAAATTGCTGGCAAAGTTACCTTCCATTACAAAGAGGCAGGAGTTGGTGCAACAGGTTAATGAGCCACAAAGCATAAATATCTTCTAACAAAACAATTTGCAGTATTTTGTTAGATTTTCCATCGCAGGAAAAGCAGTATTTCAGTTTGTTTTTCATCCATAGCCATGGAGACTGGATGTGAAACCATGACATTATCGTCTAGCAAGATGCATTGTGCTAATGCAGTACTCCCATGAAAGATCCATACCTTCTGCAGGGCATTCCCTAGAAATCATATTAAAGTGTTATTCTAACTTAAAAAAAGAATCATTAATGGTATGGATATCAGTCAGTTGTGTCATAATATCATTTAATATTTGCATTTTACCAGCTGTAAGTTCTAAAGACTTGTGAATGGCAGAAATCTCCTGTACAACACTAACCTCCATAACTGGATCTGACTCAATCAGTGCATGGTGGGAGAGGTTTCCATATGCCCTGTACAAATTTTCCCTAGTCAGTTTGAATACCACCTCAGGCCTCCAATAAAAAGAGAACATTGACCTACGGGGACTAACCTGGTCAATGAAGTCTAAATAAATAATAAAAACTGCACACCTTTTTGCAGTATTTTTGATAAAGGTGAAAATAAATTATCTTTTTCCAAGACAAGTAGATGTAACAAGACCTTTAATAACAGAACGTTTGCTTGGTATTTTCAGTGGCTACACAATAGCAGCTTATAGCCAGATTATAGCAAACAGAATATTTAGCAGTGTATTGTGGTCAATCATGACAACAACTTTTTATGGGTGTAAAAAGAGTGCCATACCAAAACTTGTTGCTGTTTATTTGGGTTTTATGAAATCAATATGGTGATGTGACACCATGTTAAGTGTGATAAATGAGGCTAGGTGCTACAGAACTTATAAGAAGACCAGAAGAATAGGTCCACAGTTGAGATTGCTCCCTATTACGCTGTTGCAGATCATGCAGGTTGTCAAATGCATTTTTGTTGAACTGAAAATCGCAAAAAGGCAAAATAGCGAAGCAGCTTTTCAGCGAATTCTTTCACTGGGAAAGAATTTGTTTGGCCGCTTTCACTACTTTGCCTTTTTGGCACTGTAGTGTGATCTCGAAGTTGGTATATTTAAGTAGGGGGAAGTGTGGGGGGCCCCACACCGGGGGGTGTGACGGACGAAGCCCCCCACATTATGTAATGTTTTATTTTTTTTTTTCCTCAGACCAGTGATTTTTTTTCCCTTGGAAAAAAATTGCTGTTCTGAAGTTTCGACGTTGTAAGCTTTCGCTTACATGGGGTCGATTATGTGTTGTTCGCTCTTCTGAGTGTGTGATATCATAATATAGACCCATTGAGAAAGACTGATGATATTCAACTTTTATGATGGGGTACAGTAAGTGTCTTTTCCAACCAGATGTGACAGACCGTTCCTTAACAGAAATATTTGCTACCATTGTTAATTGGTATGCAACAAGAGCATATACTCTGTGCTTTAGACAATGAAAAGGTTAATGATTACTGATATAAGAGTTTTAGTTTAATGAGGAATTATTATATCTTACTAGATGTAAGGCTGCAGATGTTGAGCTCTGGGCATGCTTTATGAACAGAGATGGGCTGGGAAGAGAGGTGTGTACTTGTATTTTTTTTTTTTTTTTTTTGATGAAGAAGTAGAGTATTCATCAAAACAGCATCCATTTTCCTCATTATTTATGTTAGGGGACATAGAAAACACGGGTTTATGTCTTGGGAGTTGTAGCTTATCAGTACAGTTTACAAACATTCTAGGATTATGGAAACTGGCACAATGCTTTGCTTACCAGTAAGCATGGCACACTTTGCTTTATCCTTCTCTTCCATATACCTCACAAAGTCATTAATATCCAGTTTTAGTAACAATTAGACCATAGGTGATCTTTAATAGACATCACATTCTTCAGCTATGGAATAGTCTGTGGGAGACATCTTCTGACTTTTGATACTTGCAGACCATCTCAAAGACTTGTCTCTATCTTCTGGGTATCATACAAGCTACTGAGAAGTGACCTCTGCCTCGCATATAGAGCCACAACAGACCCTACCCTGTCAGACCCATCGCGCATTCACAAGTGCAGTGCTAGCATGAACAACCCCTCAAGGGATCTCAATCTGTTTTGCAACATAAGTAGAACATGTTGGAGTGATATTGTAGGCCTGACACAGAACACTTCTTCTGTGAACTGCATTTAATTCCACATTAAGTAGGATTGCAGATCTGTTCCAATGTAATTTGGATGAATAAATGGGAAACTACAGTTTCACCACTGATTTAGCATAAATAGAAAGGGGTAACAAGTAAATGTCCCAATATATCTTTGTTCTGCTCACCTCTGGGTTATTCAAATTCAAAGTATAAGGTCTGAAAACTACCATGGGAATATAAAGGTAGGCTTCATATACTCCTCACAGATCACTAGCATAAGACATACCTATAAACCTATGAACCTATGCTTTGATTTACCATTTATGGTGAAGTATCAGAAATGTTGTATTAAAGAAGTTCACTGCAACACCAAATATTAAGATACAAAGTGGAGTCCATTTAGCTGATCTTAGCATTTGCATAAAGTGTCTTAACTCATATCTGGTCATGTTTCTAATGGTAAAGTACCTCTCCTCTTTTTGAATGTTTTTCTGACCACATAACAGATATTTGGGCAGACATTTACTTACTGAATCAATCATGACTCTATAATATTGGGAGTGGGTGTTGTCACGATCCAGTATTATGTGCTATGACAATGCATTGATACATTTTGGGTGACTATAATAATCACATTTGTTCTCAGTTTAAACTTAGGTACTTTAAATGCAATTAAATCAGTGCTTATGTTAGCTGTCCAATATATTGATTATTCATCCACTGTTATGCCAGCTTCTTGGTGATGGTTCAAAAAAGCTATAATCAGTCTCTCAACAATGTTGTTTTTGATTTAGACAAGCTTGTCTCCCTTTTCCTATCAAATGGAATTTGTTTATCAGCTAGATAGAAAAAATAGCCAAGGATTCAAAAGATAACTACAAAGCCTTCTTTAGCTATGTCAAGAATATAAGTGGCAACTCGCAGATATGCTCTGAGCTAGTGCAAAATAGCACAAAATATACTGAACCTACAGATATTGCCAACATCCTGGCAGATAGATTCAGTGCAAACTTCACCTCCTTCTCACATTCAAAAGGGCCCACAACAATACCAGAAAAGTGTAGTGTCCTGGAAATCACAAAAGCACAGGTGAAAACAGCCCTTTCAAAAGCCAAAAACACAACATCAATGGGGCCAGATGGTGTCCCAGGCTGCGTCTTGCACGAACTACAGAACGAACTAACCCCCACCTAAACACGCTGTTCAACCTTAGCCTCTCCACAGGCTACATACCCATAGAATGGTGCACAGCAACGGTTATTCCGCCCCACAAAGAAGGGGCCACAACTGACCCTGGTAACTATCACCCCATAAGCCTGACTAGCCTGGTCTGCAAAGCTATGGAGTGCATCATCATGGAACTCATTAACAAAGACATTGGGAACCTCCAAACACTTGACCCAACCCAGTTCAGCTTTGTTAAGGGCAGATCATGCCTACTAAACCTGGTCTACTTCTTCGAGACAGTCTAAACATGGTTGACTTCTTCAAAACAGTCACCAAGGCCATAGACGAGGGAAAGGTGGTTCACACAGCCTACCTTGATTTCGCCAAGGCATTCGACACCATTCCTCACTCGGGTATTATAGAAAAACTCACCAGCCTGAACATAAACCCCTACATCACAAGATGGGTTGCCAACTGGCTTACAGACAGAACTCACATGGTAAGAATAGCGGGCTCCAGATCTGACTCTAAACTAGTCACAAGTGGTGTCCCACAAGGCTCGGTTCGGGGACCCCTACTGTTCGGCATATATTTCTCAGAAGTACAGGCAAACACAGGAGGACTGTGGCTAATCAAGTTCGCTGATGAATGCAAACTGGGAACCATAATTGACTGTCTGGCTGACATGGACATCCTTCTAAAAGACCTTACTGAAACAGACACCTGGTGTCAAAGTCATGGCCTCAAGCTAAATGCCAAAAAATGCATTGTCATCCCATTTAGGAAAAACAAAACACCCACGAATTACCACATAGGCAGCAGCCCCCTTAATACAGAAGAGGTAATAAGAGATCTGGGGACCCAGGTAGATAGTAATCTCTCCTTTAACAATCATATTGCCAAAGTAGTTAGGAAATCCGCCTATGTGGCCCATCTAATTACTAAAGGGTTCGCATCTAGAAAGAAAGAGGTTATAGTGCCCCTCTCCTCATCACTCATCAGACCCATCATAGAGTACAATGCCCCGTTTGGGATGTGCCTCACAAGACACTTCCAACAGCTGGAAAGACCACAAAAGTACCTCACCAAGAGGATCACTGGCCTCAAACATATGTCCTATGCAGCCTGACTGAAAAAGCTCCAGCTGTACTCAGTGGCATATCGCTTACTCAGAGGTGATCTCTGCCTGACTTACAAAGCCATGTCCAACTCAGAATTAATGGACATGCTCCACCTAAAGAAATCCAAGTCACTGCGAGCCACGCTCTCTAGTGAGCTAAACCTCACCACAACAATAAATAGAACATGCCGGAGGGATAGATTCCTGTCACAGAGACTGCCCACACTTTGGAACAAAATTCCTAACTACATTAGGCAGAGCCCCTGAGTAACATTCTTCAAGAGAAGCCTTGACGAGTGTATGGGTAACAGAAAATACACCCCTGGGATCACTTCATTGGCTCTGCTTGACAGAGGCTCAGTTAATTAATCAATGGGGCGGCGAAAGCTGACACTCTCTGGCTAGGCTTATAAACGCCCTCGGGCAGATAGCCTAGTACCTACCTATGAACCTATGAATGGTTTATGAATCTTTTGCACCTTTTTGCTGTCTGTGCAAATATACCATAATGTGGAAGAAATATTTCAAAATCTTCTATTGCATTAAGTCATGATTCAGAAACAGCTATGTCATTTGGTTTATAGAGCATAATTCAGCTCTGTAGCAATGCACATCTATTTTTAGACCAGACACAGTTGGATTGAATTATATGACCCAGTAGTTTAGTTGGATCAGAAATGTTGAAGTTGTGATATTGATCAAAGCTTACCTTGACTCACTCACATAATATTACAATGTAGCAGGTATCAGCAAGCACTGAGCACTAAAAAATTTTGTTTTCTTTCTCATTGCAGTCTTCTTGTGACAGCATATGTCATAAACTGCTTTCTTTGAAAAGTACAGGGAAGCAAATGTCTGCTGCTGATCATCATGCATCCTCCTTTAAGGCTTTGGAAATCTGAAAAAATGTGAGTTCTCCTTTAAAATCTAGCAAACACATAAGGAGGAGTAGGACTGATTTCAAAGTATATTGCCTCATTGTCATTGGCTCTGTCCTTTCTAATGTGTGGTTGTCACTGCCATTATCACAGATTGGTGTATGATACAAAGGTTTACTAAGCGACCTGCTGTAAAGAAAGAGGTTGCCTTTACTAGGAGCGAATGTAGAGTGCTGAGACAGCCATGCCTTCACGCAGCTGTCCTCCAGATATTCCTACATCCCTATTAACACAGAAAAAGGATCTGTGTTGCTAAGATAGCTGGTCAGTGGGGGACAGGTGAGTGCATGCTGCTTGAAATGGGAAAAAGGTCAAGCAGTAACAGAGCTGGCCTGTTAACTAAAGTGATGAAGAGTTTATAGAAAACCAGGTGGATTGCAGTCTGTGGACTGAAGAATGCTAACTAAACCTTGTAGGAGTCCAGAGAAAGGGTCAGAAATCAACTGTTTAGCAAGCTGTAGTGATCTTTTGGGGAACTCCAGCATTATGTGATGCTATAATGACCATCTGTAGTACTCTATCCCATAGTTGTTTTCAGATGAAAGAAAATGGGCAGTTAACAAAAATTGCAGGTAATTTACATGACAGATTAGTTTAGCTCCAGATACATATGACTGAGTACTTGTATGCCTTTTCATATCGTATGCCTATATTGGCTGGCCTTTATGGAAATGGTGTGAAAGAATAATGGATACTGCACAGATGGGTTCTCTGTGATTAGTTAAAATCTCTTACATTATGAATCACACAAAAACAAAACAATACCCCAAATATATTTATCAACAGTTGTAGTAACATTCTGCTCAAGGCTTAAACACAGACGCGCACACACACACACACACACACACACACACACACACACACACACACACACACACACACACACACACACACACACACACTCACACACGCATACACACATACACACATGCACACACGTACACACGCACACACGCACAAACGCACACATTTGCCTCCTACATGCTAGGATCATTATAAATGATGCTACTATACTGTTCCCAACTGTTCCCATGAGGGAACATCCTTGTTTTACCCACCACAAAGGAAGCTCACCATTCTGTTACTACCTATAAACAAGTTAATCTTCTCCTTTAATCCCAAACCAATTCCTCAACAAATGAAATCTAGAAACAATCACTTCCCTAGTTCTACTAGATGTTCTATATGATTTAACTCTTTATCATGCCATTCCTCC
>NC_056726.1:684509994-684577494 GCF_019279795.1 Protopterus annectens | reverse complement strand
AAACTCAGTTGTTCAACCACCACGTAAGATTCCAGTAGCAATGCAGATTAAAGTTAAAGCAGAATTAGAGAGAATGGTAAATTCTGGTGTTTTCACTCCTGTGTCATAACCTACTATATGGGTTTCATCTATGGTAGTAGCCCATAAAAAAGCTCAGATGATATTTGAATATGTATTAATCCTTGTGACTTAAATAAAGCTCTTAAACATCCTTATCACCAAATGCATACAGTAGAGGAGGTAGGAGCATTAATGCTGGATTGCCCTGCTTTCTCAGTTCTAGATGTGAAGAACTCCTTTTGGCAAATTGTGTTGGACAATAAATCGTCTTTATTAATGACTTTTAGCACACCATTTGGAAGATATAGATTTCTGAGAATGCCGTTTGGGATCAGTTCTGCCAACGAAGTATTCCATCGTGCTATGGAACAAATATTGTTGGATATCCTTTTGCCATTATAGTTGATGACATTATCATCAGAGGCAATGACTAAACAGAACATAACAGAATCCTCTGGAAAGTTCTAGATCATGCATGTAAGATCAACCTCAAGATGAGTCCTTTGAAATGTCATTTCAAATTGGAAGAAGTTACCTACATTGGTTACATGTTCACAAGTTCAAGCCTTCAACCTGGTCCATCAAGGTAACAGCAATCAATGAAATGCCAGTTCTTGTGAATGTTACATCTTTACAGCATTTCCTGGGTATGATTAACTATTTAGGAAAGTTCATTCCTAACCTTAGTGAACTTTCTGCGCCATCACGCGAGCTCACGAGCAACGATATACAATATCTTGGTATGGGCAGAATCAAGAAGCATTTGATACTTTGAAAAAGAAATTTTCCAGTTTGCCTGCACTGAGATGATGTGATGTTCATAAACCAGTGACTCTCACTTGTGATGCTTCGCAATATGGTCTTGGTGCAGCATGTCTTCTGGAAGGCATTCTAGTTGCATATGCATCTTGTACTTTGACTCAAACAGAAATGCACTATGCACAAATAGAAAAAGACCTTCTTGCAGTTGTGTTTGCATCTTCCAAATTCAGTGACTGTCTATATGGAAGACCAATTCAGATTGAAACAGATCATCAGCCATTGCTAACGATTTTGAACAAACCAATACATACCGCTCCAGCAAGAGTGCAATGTATGATGTTAAAATTGCAAAAATACAACTTCTGTGTGGTCTACAACAAAGGTAAACACATGTATCTCGCTGATGCTTTGTCTCCAGCACCCAGAAAGACATTGAAGCAGCATAAAAATGAAACAGCAGATTTTGAAGTTATAGAAGTAAAATACATTTCATAATCATGGCTTCATGAGTTAAGAAACCATACTGCTAAAGACCCAGTTTTTCAAAGGCTGGACAACATTATTAACCAAAGATGGCCAACACGTCAGACAAGTTTGCCACTTGAACTTCAGCAGTATTTCTCATACAAAGATGTGTGGAAGAGGGTATCGTTATGAAACGTCTGAAAGTGGGTGTTCCTAAATCATTGCAAAGGGAATACATAACAATCATGCACAGAGGTCACCCAGGAACTGAATCAACTAAAAGTAGGGGAAGAGTATTGTGCTTCTGGCCCCTGATGTTCAAAGATATTGAAACAGTGACACTTTCCTGATCAGTTTGTAACAGTGATAAACCACATCAGCAGAAAGAACCTCTTCAGCTGTACCCAATCTCTGATTTACTATGTTCCACAGTTGCTGTAGACATTTTCAAATGGAATGGTCAACACTATTATATCTGGTATTAGTTGACTCATACTATGAAACTGAAGAGATATTTCTCAGTCTCTGGAAGTCTGCATAAAGTCATATCAGATAACGGTGCACAATTTACTTGTCAATGTTTTAAAGAATTTGCTAGATCTTGAGAGTTCATTCATGTAACCATTAGTCCAGAATATCGACAAGCTAATGATTTAGCTGAATGTGCAGTTCATAATGCAAAACATTTGATGGAAAAGTTCAAAAGGGAAGGAAGCAGTGTATTCCTTAATTTATTGAATCTTCGAAACATTTGTTGTGACCAGACGCTTGGTGCACCTACTCAAAGACTGATGTTGAGACAAATATGACTAACTTTTCCAATCAGCAAATGGTTGTTAGTGCCAATCACAAAGACAAATGAGGTAGTCAAAGCCCAACTATCGAAAAAAATGTCATTCACAAAAGGTATAGATGACAAAACTAGTAAACCTCTTCGACCATTATTGCAAGGTGAAGCAGTCAAAATGCAAACTTTGAAAGGTCATGATCATGTGGGAAATGTAAAAGATATTTATGTGGAATCATGGTTTTACATAATTCAATCTGAAGATGCAGGCTATAGAAGAAATCACAGACACATTTTACCTTTCCCAGAGCCAAAACCACAACAGACTGTGTATACTAGTGATTCCAGTTCCTTGACTAAATCATTAACTAATCAACTTCGAGAAAGTGGACAGTTTTGTTTATATAATTCTGACATATCAAATGAAGTTTCTGTATCAAATAAATCTCTTGAGACAAGTCCTATTTTTAATTCTACTCAAAATTTGTATGTGACAAGGGCAGGATGAGTCTGCAAACCTAATCCTAAATATGCACAGTAATTTGCATTTGTTGCCAGATTACCAATGTGGAATTGTTTATACAATGTCTAATTATTGAATGTGTTTCAAGAAATATCAATGCAGATCTGTGCATGCATTTGCAATAGGCACAAAGTAAAGAGGGGGGTGTAGAACTGTGCTACGCTTTGCTGTCTGTACCTTATCAGCCACTGTAGTTGAAGGAAGGTTCCAGGTTGAGGGGTGGTTTTAAGCTAATTCTACTGAGCATGTGTTACAAGTAAGATGTAGAATGCACATGCTGAAGCAGCTATGTCGCAGTACAATAAACCATCTGTTAAACTGCCATTATGTCTCCGCTCATCATTCAACAGTTAGTTCCTTATCTGATAGATCAGCAAGAATCAGCTAGACATGTGGATTATGTCAACACTGATTAATTATCAGTTATTTGTTTACTTATTTATTTATATTTATTTACTGAGGTAATGCACTGATCGATACTGACCGATCTCAGGCACGGCTCAGAAGAAATACAAAACATTTCACAAACAAAAAAGTGCAGGAAATGTAAGCAGTAGCAAAATAGTTCCGACTAATTACATAGAAAAAAAACAGTGCACATGCATTCTAGTGAGCAAGCAGTGCTATGTACAATCAAGCAGAGTATACTGTACAATATATACATTAGTTTCTAAAGCAGGACAATCTTCAGTGACTATTGAGAGAGGAGAAGAGACCTGGAAAGGAGACAGGTTAGGTGGTATGTCCTGTTTTGAAGAAGGAGCATGTGGCTCGGATGAAGAAGTGTTTTTAAGTTGCATTCCGAATTTGGATAAGTGTTGATTTCCTTAATGTCAATGGGGAGAGTTATCAAACAGTATGTGCCTGAGAAGAAAAAGCATATGCTGTACTGTGGAGTTTGGTTCTAGGGGTAATGAGAGTTGGTGTGGCTTGCGAGTAGTGTCTCAGGTTGTATGAGGTATTTTTTTCGAGAAGTCAAGCTGCAAGGGGAGTAAATGAGTGCAGTTGGAGTAGTTTGTAGAGCTGGGATTGTAAATGTAGGGTAGATCTTTGTTTTATTTGTAGCCATTTTGCTTTTTTCAGCCAAGAAGAGGAGGGAGTTTGTTTTGGCCCTCACTTTGTCTATGTGGAAATGGATTTTTAGTGACTGGTCAAACCATAGTCCTTGGTATTTGAAGGTAAAGGTCATCTCTATGGCATGGAATTGTAGGTCAAAGGTAATTAAAGAGTCAGATGTTTGTTAAATTTTCTGTGGAATTCCAAAAAGCATAGCTTTGGTCTTGGTGGGATTTAGAAGTATAGCTCTCAACTGTCCAAATTTCTGCAAAATGTCCAGATTTGTGCCTCATATTTTTGGTCTGTTCCTCATAAAATCAGTGAGAATTGCTGTTACTAAATAATGACATGCATTTGAGTTTTGGATTTGATTTCCTTCAGAAAATGTATGCCAACAAAAATCCTGTTATTCTAGCAATTTCTAAATTTATAAGGGCAGTATTTAAAGTCTGCCCTATTTTTGGACCCTTGTCCCCCATTATGTTAAGGCTTTGTCCAGATTTCTTGCATTATGATCTTGAGAGGTATGTTGGGAATTAATTTATGGCTTATGAGCCACTATTGCAGCTGATGTAAGTCTGACTGGAGTTGGTAATTGAATGTTGGTGTGAGAGTCACCTGATCAGTAAATGACTATGTCATCAGCATAAAAGATAAGTAGGAGATGGGAGGTCACAGATACGTTTGCTAATGAATATGGAGAAGAGGATGGTACAAGAATGGATCTTGCTGATACACCTTTGGTAATGAGTGCATATTCTGATTGTGAGGATCCTATTTTAATTGTGAATTGTCTATCATAGTGGAAATTTTTAAACAAGGCAGTGGTGTCTACACTGACACCAATTTCAACTAGTTTGTTTTTGAGAAGACAGTGGTCAATGAGGTCAATTGCCTTTGCTGGGTCTATAAATAGGACACCTGTAAGGAGGCCACTATCTGAGTTTTGCAAGATGTCATCAGTTAAGTACCAAAGTGCTATCATAGTACTTTGTCCAGACCAGAATCAATGTTGTTTTGAGGAGAATAGGTGGTACTGCTGGATATAGAAGGAGACTTGGGTATAGACTATTGTTTGCCCAGAATTGGGAGAATGGATACTGGATGGAAGTCAGAGATATCTTTTGCATTGGTTTGCTTTGGGGGGTAATTAGGGCAGTTTTCCAAAACTGTGGCATGATGTTTTGTGTGATATTATATATGTGGGTGAGAGGAAGACATAGATGTCCAATCCAGGAGGGGTATCAGTGGAACTATTTTCAAGTAGAATAGAGATTTCCTTGGGACATATGTATTTGAAGTAGAAGAAGATGCTGACTGATGGCAGGGTGAGCAATGCATGATTTGTGCAGGTGTGGAATTTATTGATGGGAGATTTATAAATTATTTAAGGAAATCCTATGGGATACATTTTGCTGTACCCCATTGAATGGTGTTTGTAAACAGGGTACCATGAATAGATTTTCTTCCTGTAAGTAGGCTAACCTCTTTCCAAAAGAGTTTGTGGGTATGTAACAGGGTAAGTTTTTATTTGTTTGGAGATTTGTTTTGTATCTTCTGATACACAAGACGATAAAGGAGGTGTGGTTGTCACTTTTGGAGATCTGTTTACATTTTCACCATGCTTCAACCCTTAGAGTTAAAATATATTTGAGTTAAGTAGATAGCCATTCAGTTTTGGTGGGTGTATAAAGCCTATAGATAAGTGGAAAGAATCTGTCTTGCAGCTGGATTAGAAAGTTGATTAGGCTTACAGCTAATGTATTAGTGTCATGTAAGGAGAATATATGGTTCCAGATGTTCCCTGTGAAAAAGGTTCTGAGTTTGTCTATATTTGTGTTACTTTGGTTTTTAAAGGCTTCTGATACTGGGGTTGGTTTTATAGGATGGTTGACAACCGTAAAGGTGATAGGGCAGTAGTTGCTTAGTGATGGTGGCAGAATGTTTATGTTGGCAATGGAGTTTGGTATGTTTGTCATAATCAGGTCAAGTTTGAAGTGTTTGGAGGACCTGAGGTTTGACCTTGTTTGCTCTTTTATGAGTTGAATGAGACCCAGGTCTGCTAGGAAAGTACCCCTGTCAGATGAAAGAGGGTAATTATAATTAAGACTAAAGTCACCTAGAATGATTATGTTACTATTTTTATGATAGTAAGGATTAAAGTATACTGGCTAGCATAGGGAGCTTGCATTGGGCCATGGACAAGTTGAGTAGATTATATGAAACTAAAAATAAAGGTATTATTTCATGTGGAACTACAAGCCAAGAGTCACTGTTTGGTTTAAAACTGAAAAGCCAAGCAAGTGTTACTTTTCTTTATTCTTTTCATACACTAATGTCCAAGGTGTTTTTTTTTACTTATTTTGTGTGTGTGTGTGTGTGTGTGTGTGTGTGTGTGTGTGTGTGTGTGTGTGTGTATGTGTGTGTGTGTCCGTGTGTGTATCTATATATCTGTATATCTGCATGTATCTGGTTCCCCTTTATAATCTCGAAATACTGAAATCCCAAATTTCAGTATCTCGAGACCATAAAGGCAAATTTTGAAGATACCGAAACTTCATAAACACAAATCCGGAAATAAACGCAAATCCGGAAATGTCGAATTCACAGTTATGGTGTTCCGATAATTGACGCGGTATGTAGTGTGTGCAGTATGTATAGTGTAGTTTGTGGATTTAGCTGGTATGTAAGGTAAGTGGGTATTTTGTTGGGTTTTAGGTATGTATCTGAGTGTATGGCAGTGTGTTTGGAGGTGTTATGTGTGGGTTAGGGTAGGCAGGCGAAAGTATGAGTGTTTAAGTGTTGAAAATGGTGGTGTTTGTATATTTCTGTTGTATATGAAGGTACAGTAGTGTGTGTAGTGGTGAGTTTGCTGTGTTTTTCTGTTCAATGTGATCTCGGAGTTAGTATATATAAGTAGGGGGGCTGGGGGGTGCAGGGGGGCTTGCCCTCCATTTTATATGTAGTGTAGGTGTGTTGGTATGTGTGATTGTGTTTGTGTATGTTTCTTTGTTTGATTTTTTGTAGTGTGGGTAGGATGCTGTATGTGGTGCGTGATGTGTGGTGTATGGTGTGTTCATGTTTGCGATTTTGTGTTTCACAGTTTTGGGGTTTTGGGATTTTAAACGTTCGCCTTTATGGTTTCGAGATACTGAAATGTATGTGTGTGTGCGTGTGTGTGTGTGTGTGTGTGTGTGTGTGTGTGTGTGTGTGTGTGTGTGTGTGTGTGTGTGTGTATATATATATATATATATATATATATATATATATATATACAGAGAGAGAGAGAGAGAGAGAATATGTACTATGTATATGTATACATATAAATATATTTACATAGAGCCACACACACACACACACACACACACACACACACACACACACACACACACACACACACACACACATTTTACTTGTTTATTTATTTACTTACTTACTTATTTTGTGACAAGGGTCCAGGTCCAGTTGTATTAATTCATGAAGATTAATACGAAAAAACACACCAGAATGCATGGCAAACTATAAGAGTATAGTACATATGCACTAGGTATGTGCAGAACTAACACTGCAAGGCATTTGGATTCAGATAATAAGGCAATGAGTTATTTAATATATTACCGCTACTACTACTTACAGAAGTTAAAAGTACCTCTAAAGAACATTTCTTTTTCAGCAAGTATACAAAAAGCTCATTAATGAAGCAGATTTGAAGAATAGAAGCTAGAAACAAATTCACAGGTTCACATACATTGTTGTGGCCTTCTTAATAACAGAGCCAGTCAAGTGCAGTACTTGGATGCACTGTGCAGTGCAGAAATCCATTATACTGAAGGACTTTTTTCTAATTCTGCAAGTATGCAGACAGCTTCTTTACATATGAAGCACAATTGGTGAAAGTAAGTCAGAAAAAGATGCACAGCTTTCATTTGTGACATTCTTAATAACACAGTCAGTCAGTTACTGAACTTAGCTACTATTTCATAGTATAGAAATGTATTGAACAGAACATAAAGGAGTTGACTTTTATATAAGCAATAACATTGCAAACTATCTTGATGGAGGCAGATACACAGTCTGTTAACAACTGCAGGATTAATAATCTCACTTAGACTTTTCTGCATTGTGAACAAAAATAATATAAAGACAAGTAATTACACATTTATAAAGGGCAAAATAAAGAACAAAACAAAGTTTTGTTGCACACAATATTTCACCAACTGTAATAAAACAACTATTCCCATGCTAAGGGACATAGATTTATTATCTGCTTGTTCACAACCACAGTACATGGAAAGTGACGCCAGTGGTAGCCCACATGCATTCTTGGAGTCCATATCCTTTTCTGACAAAAAATACAATGCAAACATATAAGATGACACAAAGCTATAAGAGTACAAATCTATTGTGACTATCACATGGCAATTATAAATGTACACTCAGTTATGATGTACAAGAAAAACTTTTATTTGCAATAATAATAGATATATATTCAAAGCCTTTACACTGGTATTATGTAAACAATAGAGCCTGAGAGACGTCAAGTATGGCATGCACCTAGGTTATAGCAAAATCGTGCATAAAGTGATCCAGAAATCAAGTAAAACATGAGAAATCACAAAAAAGTAACAGTATAGAGCATGTCCACTTTTGTGAATATCTAGTAAAAAGGGCACAGAAAAAAATGCAGTCAAAACATGGAAGGAACAAAGGATCCGAGAAACTGCTGATTGATCTAGATGCCCTTATGGCCACCACACAACAAGAAACAAGCCAGAAAAAGTAAATCTGAGAAATAAATGAAAAACTGATAAAATGTATAGTGAGGTACTAAGAATTAGCAAGTCATTAACTGAGTGCTTTAAAAAGACAGATAAAAGGTATGAGCAAAATTTTAGCAACCCTGGTAAACGATACTGCAATATCCAAGTTTTCTTGAAAAAAATAAAAGTTATCAGTGTGAGACTGAGTGAACTGGAGGCAGCAAAAAAAGAAATTGAGGATAAAATACTTGAAATGTAGGACTGGGAAAGGTATTAAAACCTAAAGATAGTGGCTGCACCAAAACGAGTTGAACCAAGAGGCTGTAGACAATATGTGATTGAGCAACTGAGTAAATGGAGAGACATGCCTTTACAGACTATTCTAAGGGCTAGATCACATTGTGTTTATACAGCAAGGGTGGTCAGGTTAAAAATTCCCTCACCCATTGTAATCAAAATTCAGAATTACTTACTGAAGGAACAAGTACTGCTATTATGCAAGCCTGGGAAAGCTTTAATGGCAGGAAACCAAAGGGTTTTTGTTGAGTAGCATTTTTTCTGGGTACAAAATAGAAAACAGGGACATTTGCATCACTTTTCAGACTTTGAGTTTAAAGTTAAAATGTTTGTAACCAGCAACAATGAGAATTTTCTTTCAATTTGGAGTTAAGACTTTTTGAAGAGATATTGGAAGAATATAAGGCTGATTTAGACCATGAGGTGCAGGTGGCGCATATACATCTGAGGAGAGACATACTTGGGGAATGAAGGAGAAGCTGGAAAAGAGATGGGCAATCAAGCCATTTCTAATCTTAAAAAAAAAAAATAGACAAGCAGAAAGATCTGGAGCTGTACTCTAAAAGAGTAGAGGTTAGTTTAAAAGAATCTGATCGTCAGAGCCTACAGGCTGCATTGGAAGAAGACAACTGATAACAACAGGAAAAAAAAAACTTATGCTACAGCAAGTAGATTGATGACTGAGGAAGCTTATCTACATTAATTTATGAAGTAACACAGGGTCAGAGAATACTTAAAGAAGTTGGAGCCAAGTGTGAAATATAAGAAGTTTATTAATAAACACAAGGCTGACTAGAATGAGAATGGAGTTGATAAGGTAAATGAAAATGTTCTTTTCTTGTAATTAGAAGGGCAAATATGAGTTAAAAAGCAGCACTGGGATAGAATGTCATGAATTTTCTGACACAAGGTAATATGGAAGATGGAAATAACTGAATTTCAAAGGAATCAAGAGATGAATGACACTATTATAAATGGATAGCAGTATTCAGGGGAGGGATCAAAGGGAAGTGAAAACAAAATACAAAACATAAGAGTGCCAGCATTTAAAGGTCACTGCCAAAGAAGAGCATACATTTGTAAATGATAAAGGAGGGACAGATAGTTGGGAGATGGATTACTTTTTGTACATAGTTATGACGGTAGATAAATATTTTGTATGTTGTTGTTTGTCTTTCGGCTTTTCCTGGTTAGGGGTCGCCACAGCGGAACTCCGGTCCGCTAAAGATTGGCAGTAGATTTTCACGAACGCCGAGGTGCCAGCTCGACGTCCAACCTTCAATGAAGGCACGCCCATTTACGCATGTCTTTTGAATGCCCATCCAACTGTGGGGAGGACATGCAGACTCCACACAGAAGGCACTCCCCGCACTTCAGCCGAGAATCGAACGGGAGAACCTCTTGCTGTGAGGCAACAATGCTACCGCTGTACCACCGTGGATGTAGTAGATATATATTTTGTATAATTTTAAAAATTATGAAACTGCTTATAAAACAGGTGTGTTGTAATTACAGAGCCAAATGCAAGCCAGTTATAGTGAGCTGTCATCAAGAGATAGGGAGGCAAATACTACTGGATGAAAGGGTAAATATCAAAAAAGAGATAAGGAAAAACCATCAGACAGAATAAAAGACACTTAGATTGCTGTCATGGAACATTAATGGTCTTGTTGACAGTATTAAAGCAGATAGGGTCTTAGAATGTATTAGAACAATTAGAAGTACCATAATCATGTTACAAGAGACTAATCTCCAGAGGTAGGATAGTGGAATCTTTATAAATAAAAGCAAATTATAGAGACAATATGCCAATGTACTTCAAGGAAGGAACATGGGAGTGTTAACTCTATAAAAACAGGGATGGCTGAAGCAGAAGAAACTAGGGTAGATAATCAGGGTAGGTGTATATTATCAAGAGGTTTTGGGGTAGGAAATAGGATCATGTCAGATAATGTAATTTTACTGCAGATTTCCAACAAGGCATCATGTTGATAGAAGGGCTCTAAAGTATAACAATGGATATAAATAATGTGAGTGCATGCCCCAAATTATGGAAGATTTTGAGGGAAGGAGGGTCATTTATTAAGAAAATTGTATAAGCTATATAGGTGGCAAGACAAAATGAAGTACAGGTGGATGGGGGATAATACATGTGTTACCAATGGGTTCATTGGTCTAGGTTGGATAAAGTTTATATGACCGTAAAACATGAGTACTTAGGAGACTGGGTAGGGACTCAGACCTTGCATCAGATGAATGCGAGGTAACATCTCCCATAAATAATAAACTAGCCAGGCATTGAAGTTTAAGTAGCGGCTAATGGGGTTAGGGTATTACAAATAACAAAAAGGGGCTAAGGTATTACAAATAATAGAAGGGGCTTGAAAACTAGAAGTTGGCAGACATGTAACTGAAGATTGGGATAAGAGTAAGGAAGCAATCAAACAAGCTCAGCAATCACATGAAGAAAAGGAATGGGAGAAGACAGGATAATTTCAACCAAACAATGTAGCAACAATGAGAGATTTACAATATAGGAAAGAGGGATTAGAGGCAGAAGAAAGGGAGCAGTTATTAAAACTAGAGAACACTTGGAACAAGCAGCTAAATGAGATGGTAATAAAGAGAGCTGCAGTGATTAGGTAAGGTGGATTTGCCTAAACAACCAAAATACAAGAGTCTTTAGCATGTCGATTAAGACAACAGAAAGTACAACATATGATTAAAAATGTGAAGTATGTAAAAACGGGTACAACATATGATTAAAAAAGTGAAGTATGTAAAAACAGGGGTGCTACATCAGCAACCAGAGAGGGTAAACAAAATATTCCATGATTTCTATGCAGATGTGCACAGAACAAGCAAATTGGAACATTTGGGAGCAAAAGACAGAAAGATTTTTTGAGAGAATCTGTCAAGAGAAGTTAGCAAGAAAGAGGATTGTCTAGTCCTGATTTTGGAGCATATTATTGAGGCCATTATATCATGTTCAAAACAGGCAAATTGGAAAGAACTGATGGTTGGGAAGGGCTATGCTTAAGAAAACAGAAACAAGTGGTAGTCTGGGAAAAGATACAGGGAAGTCAAGATAAGGGGTATAGTAGAATAGGTCCAAAGTATCAATAAAGTTTATTTTTAGGAATGATTAAGGCACAAAGGAAGACAAATAACATGGGAGGAGTTACAAAATCTGTATAACCTGGAGCAAAGAGCATGGCTGTCACACAACAGAATATTGGGAATGATAAAAAGTATAATCTAGAGACTAAGATGAAAAACTTGGAAATACCCCATATAGTTAGAATGCTAACAAAGGCAAGAACTAACTCAACAACTAGCAGAAGGTCAGTAAGTAGGTTCTCCAGAGCACAGATAGAAGACGTGACAAAAAACAAAAAAAAAGCTGTGTAAACATGGGAGAAAATTCTAAGGAAGCAAGATTTAGATACCAAATGGGAAGGGATTTGTATAGATCCCTATAAAGCAAATACGTCAATGAAATTCCACATTTTGGATGGAAACATCTCCAAAAATACTCCCATACCTCATACACATTACATAAAATGCATCCAGGTGCAGATTGCAGCTGATGGATTTGTAATTGAAACCAGTTAGGGTACTGGCAAGACATATTTTGTGGCTGTGGGAAACTAACAAATTTTAAGAGAGAAATTAAAGAATTTTTGGTGAAAATACTGAGAGTAGGGAGGAGATTTACAGTGGATGACTTTTTCTTGAGTTGGTTGGAAGGATTGAAAACCATCAAGAACATAAGGGCACAAATTGCATTATTACTCTTAGTAGCTAAAAAGTGATTACAAGAAAGTGAAAACCTGATCAAGAACCACACATATCGGGGTTAATAGAAATGATGACCCTTTGGAAAAGCAGGCAAAATGGTTGGTGAGGATAGGAAAGAGCAGATTTCATATGTGAAAATGGGAACATTGGGTTGAGGCCGTATGAAGGTAAAGGGAAGAATAGAACCAGATTAGTAAAAGCAAAATGAATATTGTAATTATATATGCATAAATGCCTGCTATAATCTCGGTCTCGCTTGTGAATATTTGATTTCCTGATAAATCACTGAAGAGTGCAGTCAGTCAACAGGGCAGACATTATAGTTTTGTACTTCTTATTGTTCAGAAGATGCAAGTTGTTATCCACATTCCCAAGGTGCTCTCCCACACGGACCATAAGGATATGTGATCTATCTCCACCCTCTACCCTCTCACAAAAACCTCTGAAAAAATGCTTTACAATAAAAATAGTTGTGGTCTCTTATCAGGCAAATACCATGGATTCAGAAATGCTTTCAGTTACATAACTGCACTGCTGAGGGCTACTGACTCCATATTTTGCAACATCAACCAGGGTCTCATCACTACAGGTACGTTTAGATATGACCATGACATCTGAAACTGTCATTCACAATATTTTTCTCCAGAAACTTGTTAAACTTAACTGTGGCTCCAATACTATAAAATGGTTCCAACCCTACCTAGAGAAACAGAACTTTTCAGGCACATTCATACAGTCAATTATCCATAATTAGTTTACTTAACAAAAGGGTCCCTCAGAGATCAGTCCTAGGACCCCTTCTTTTCTCCTTGTTCTGCAATGGTCTACCTAGTGAGGTTCTATTATTAAACATCATTCTGAATGCCTATGACATACTACAACTTTGATATAATAAAACTACCTTCATCTTGTAATCCCCTCTGCAAACCTCATTCTTTAATTTTTGCCAATGGTCATTTACCAATAATATACTCAGAAGCCATAGGAGAAAAAACAGTGTCATGTTATTCTTATCCTCACAGAAAGTGACATGATTACCAATAATTACATTATTGGCTAATCAAAACAATATTATATAACTGAATACAAGTATATTTCACTCTTGTGAACAAAGTCTTTTCTCAGTTGAAATTTCGCTACAGAATCACCCACCTTCTTTCTCCTATGGCTAGAATCACCCTAGTTAAAAATACTCTTTTACCTAAACTAGAGTATGGACTACCTCTCCTGAGCCTGCAGTCTTCCTAGAATACAAAAAAAACTACAAACTGCTGAAAACAAAAGCTGGAGATTCTCTAGTCTAGCATTTTATAAACTCAATAACCTCCATAATAAATTTCCCCCCCCGCCCAGAAACAACAATAGCACCCCCACAAACTCTATACCTTTTCCAAACCCTCCAAACTCCTTCTCTCTAAAAGCAGTATCAACTAACTATGTAAATTCATTACTCTCTAAGCTTAAACCTTGCTCCCCATCTGTTGAAAAGCTACTCTCTTACTTCCTACAGATTGCCTCTGAACCTCTTGCCTATCTTGTATCCATCTTAATCAATCAATCCATTTCTGAATCCTATGTCCCCAATGCATGGAAAAATTTCTTTACTCTACCCATTCACAAAGGGGGCAACTCCTCAGACATATCCAACTTCAGACCGATTGCCATACTCTCTCCACTCTCAAAAATCCTAGAGAAATGCATTCACAAGCAGGTAATGCATTATCTTCACCAGGAAAACCTTCACACACCCACACAGCATGGTTTCCGTCCCAAGCATAGTACAACTACTGCACTCATATCATTCATCAGCATAATCTGCCTAGCTCATGATAACAATAAACTCATCTCATGCCTATTCCTTGACATTTCTAAAGCCTTTGACATTGTCTCTCACCCACTCCTTCTAGATAAACACACTAACTTACATTTCTCTCCCCCTACTATCTCCTGGTTCTCCAGCTATCTCTCTACCCACCAGCAATCAGTTGAATGGCTCTCTGCACTGTCCTCCCCTCTCACTGTACAAATGGGAGTCCCCCAAGGGTCCATACTTGGACCACTACTCTTTAATATTTTCACCAATTTGCTCTACTCCTCTTGTCCCCAGTCATCTCTTGTGCAATATGCTGATGACTCAACTGTTATAACCATTGCTGACAACTCAACTAACCTCCACTCAACTACCCAGGCATCCTTCCACACCATTGAGACTTGGCTTAGTGATAACAAACTAATACTTAATCAAAAAAAAATAAGCTCCTACTCTTCCTTCCTAAAAACATCACCGCACTCAAAAGTATATTTACCATCTTATCCTGCAACAACACTATCATTTCAGATGACTCTAGTACTAAATCACTAGGTGTTACAATAGATGATCAGCTTAGGTTTGATCTCCATATTACTAACTCGGTAAAGAGAACTCATCAGAAATTTGGACACCTTTTCCGTAGCAAGAACTATTTAACTAACACTGCCCAAATAACTCTCTCCCAGGCTTTATTACTCCCAACATTCCTGTACAGCTGCCACATATTCACAAAACTAAATTCTGCACTTATTTCCAAGCTTGAAACTACCTATAATAAGATCACCAGATTTGCAGCTAACCAATCCTACAAGTCACACCACTGATTAGCACTATAGCAACTAGACTGGCTAGAATTCCCTCAGCTGCTCCAACTGTACCAACTACAAATCATCGACTCTATCCTCTATCTTCCCTCCTTCTGTCCCAGCCTCTCCACTATCATATCCAAATATTCTCCTGCTAGGACACTACGCAGCTCAAATCAAGAATTATTAGACATCTACAAACCCAAAACCAAAATAGGCTGCCTTCTCTATAACTATAACTCAGCTACATCCTGGAACCAACTCCCCTTGCAAATAAAATCCCTCCAGCATAGCAAAAGTTTCAAATTAGCCACAAGGAAATACCTTAAAACAAAGTGGTCTTGCCACTGTAGCCAACCACCCTGAAACCACCATCCTTTCACCTATTTGACCACCTCACTCCTAATGTATCTCTAACATTATTCGTCTGCCTCGTCTACCTCTTCCCTTCCTCTGTCTCTAACCACTCTTAATTTTTACAGTCTCAAAACAACCTACCTGTCTAGTCTGTCTCCTATACTCTACCTCCCTTACATCTCCTACTAGCCATTCTTACTTTCCTTTCTTGTCTCCAAGTCCTATACAACTAGATCCTACCCACTTTAAATAAGCATCTGCCTAACTATTAACTCATTTTGCTCTAAGCAGCTTAAATAATATTGTAACTAGTCACATTTTCTTCTGCTAATTGTTTAAAACCTTGTTTGTAACAACTCACATACTTGTTTGCCAATTGTTAATACTCTGTTTAATTGAATTGCCTGAGGAGCTTTTTTTCTCTCCAGGTCTCTGCTTGTAAGATCCTATAGCTGATTGTTACTACTATATTACTAAAATTTAATAAATTGTTTTCTAGTCGTGAGGAGCTTTTCTCCCCGGGTCTCTGCTGTAAATGAGCCAAAAGCTCAGCCAGACTAACCTGGTTAACAAATGCAAAACAAATAAAATAAATAAACAAAATAGTCTTCCAGACTTTACACTCATCATTGCCTACTTCTAAAGAAGGTTAAATATATCCAAGTCATCAAAAGGTCTACCGATTTACTTTTCTCAGTGCTAAATATTCAATGAAGATTATTGTCCTACAAAATTGCTCCCAATCAAAGAACTAACTGACTCTGTTAGAAAGTTGCAATGCATATATATATATATATATATATATATATATATATACTTGAACAGATGATCCTTTAAAACAGCTACAAGAGTCTTTTCTAATCTAGACTAGGACCTGTAAGGTAGAAATATCTCCCTTCTGATTTAAGAAGTGAAACTACCCTGAAGGACTTCAAAACAGGTCAGTCAAAACAACTGTATAATTAATCTGCAGGTAAATGCTTTACGGACAAAGACTAACATGTCTCTTATTTTCTTGCTAATATTCCTTCTTGTCTTTCTTTTTCTAACACTGCAGTCTGAGTATTTGTGTATAGACATACTATGTATATTATAACTGTTATATATTTTACACTGTAAGCTTTGTATGTTCTATTTATGTCTAAAATTACATTTGTATATGTTGCAACTCATATGTTGCAAAATTGTCATTTTGACCATTTGGGTCAGGGTCATGGCTGAAAAAGGTCTTTAGACCAGCATACCTGCACAGTTTTCAGACAGAAATAAATTAAGATTGCCCCTGTTGGATTTATCCAGAATTATTTTCATATATTTATTTAATTAATTTATTTATTTGACACTTGTTGACCAGGTTAGTCAGACTGGGCAGCAGCCCTTTTTCAGTGAAGGCCCAAGGAGGAAAGCTCCAGAAATTACAAGTAACAAAAGTAATCACATGATAGAGTTACAACTAAAATTACAATAATTCTTAAGCAGAGAAGTTGAATGTTCTGCACTAAGTGCTTAGTTTCTATCTCCTTCACTGTTATTTGCTTGGCTCACCCATTTACACACACTCTGTCTCTCTCTCTCTCTCTCTCTCTCATTCATTCTGTATCTCTTACACACATACGCACACACACATACACACACACACACACACACACACACACACACACACACACACACACACACACACACACACACACACACACACACACACACACACACACACACACACTTACACTCATTGCATTCTTTTGTCTATGTATTTTTTTTATTTACTCTCACTAAACAAAAAAAAAACATTTACTGAGCATAAACAATGGTGGTCATTTAGCTTTTTTTTTCAGTCTAAGCTGCCTGCTTTGCAGTGGCATACTTGCTTTTAACTGGGCAATTTATGTACCTTAATATCTTCAAGGATAATGTTTGTTGTCCAGTAAGGTGTCAACAAACATTTTGAACATTATCTGCAATTTAATACATGGTAGAAATTCCAGGCAAATATATTCACAAACACTTTTTCATATCTTAGAAACTACACCAGTAGACTTGTAGTAAGAGCAGTATTCCATTCCATATGACTTGAGCTTTTAAGTTACAATAACCCATTTTTTTCCTAAATGTTTTATAGATATTTTTGAAAATACAAACTTTATGGAGTTGTTCAAGCATTGTGGAGCAATGCTCTCATGGCCACAGAAAGTTTTAGAATCAGTAAACACCGTGTAGAGGCACACGGCCTCACACAAATTAGATAAACATCATGGTATGCAAATTACAGCATAAACAGTTGAATTGCATGCTAATCAACAAATTCAACATGGTGGAGCTATTCAATAAGCTATAAAGCATCCATGTAGACTCCATACTGGTTTGTTCTGTGTATTCAAAAACAGTGTGGCATATCATTGTATCACAGTAAAAGAGCAACATAAATCCTTGATTGCATAATAACAGTAACTCACCTTTGCACCCTCATGAAAGAACAGTCTATCGTGGTTTTGTGCAATAACAGTGAGTCACCTATGATCCCCTCCCCAAAAGAACAGGAAAATGTCAGAATTTGCTAACAAACCCTCCTTGAAAGGCTAAACATTCTGTCAAAGGAACTCTCCCAGAAACATTTGTGCATATTTATCACACAGCATTCCATTTTCATTTGACAGTCATGTATACCTCTGAAATGATTTTGCAAACATAACCATGCCATCAGTACACTTGCAACTAATGCATACAGATAAAAGTGTAAAGGCCTATGCTTCAGATATTTCTTAAATACATTCCAGCATATGCAGTATGTAGCTGGACAAATGGAAGTGTACCTTTTGAAGTGCAAAACTTCTCTGTACAGATATATCCTGAAGAAATAGCATTATGTGCAGTATTTCCAACATAAACAAGTTTCCCCACCATCAGTTTTTCTAGCTACATAGTTGCCTTTCTATGGTGTCGATTAAGGGCTGTCAGCACAGTGAAGATGCAAATGAGGTGTGAACTCATTAGAATTGCTGAATCTCAAAAAATCAGATCCATGTAAGGATGAGAAAATAGTACAGTCACTCCCTCACTGTTTGATTTTAAAGGATTACAACTGTGACTGATTAGTGTTTGGGAGAAGGAAAACATAACAGCACCGCAGGCTGCATTACTTCCAGTGGGTGTTTCAGATCATATCTATAAAGTGTAAGATATCAGGATGGAAAAGGAAGTATGCAGCACACATCACAGGTTGCATTCCTTCATATCCAACCAGCCCTTTATGTTTTGGCAACTGCATATGATATTATTTCTACTTAATATCTTCACACATATTAAGGACAATGATATAGAATGACTTACACACTGCATATCTCAGATTACTACTCAGAAACATGATGAATGGCCAACAAACACAGAGATAAGACAGAGCTGTATATTTGCAAGCAATAATCATGATAGGTTGTGTGATCACTATGTGCACTACATCCAAAACTACTAAATGTACAAATAATATTTACATGGTCCGATATCACTCTAGATGCTGTTGCAGTTGTTTGTGTGCACATTGAGTTAAGTTTGTTGCTGCAAAGCTGTTTGTGTAGCAAAGAGGAATAAGGCACAATCCTGTGTTTTGAACGTGCATTGAAATTTGAGATCAAATCCAGACCTATGTAGTAATATGTCATGTGTGCTAACATTGTCTAGGGCATATGTCATGGATAGCTTTTCCTTATTTCAACTACCTCTCCTTTTTCTTTCTTTTTTTTTTCCATTGGCCAATGTTTGTGCGATGTGCTGCATAGCACAAACTGAGGAAACAGAGAAAAACTAATGTCAGGTTTGTTTGTGCTTATCTGGTTTGTGTGAAGTGCAGCAGTGTGCAAACTGGACAGCTGTCCCACTGAGGAAGCAGACAGGACCCAAACAGTTGAAAATAGATACTGGATGCATTCAGTGAATATTATTGAGCATCAAGCAAACTTGATAAGCAACATTGTGCTGTTGTTAACAGTGATGCCTTAAAAATTATTAGGAAAATAGGAAATGTCATGCTACTGGTCCTGTGGCAACATGTGTTAATGTAGGGCTGGAGTACAGATTGTTCTGGCTTCTAGTACAAGGTGTGCAACATTTGTTTTACTGTTGTTCCACTGCAGTTTATAGCAATGAAATGCAACATAGACAAGTATTTTCTCAACCTTCTTTTGGCAACAGGTGTAAATGTAAAACTGTCATACACATGGTCCAGGGTTTGAATACAGCATATTCCATATACTTTACTGCTGTTCCATTTCCCATTATAGTCAGTCTCACTTATAGAACTTGACATGGTGTAGCTGATACTAATTATATGTATGAGAGTTGAGGCACTAGTATTGTGCCAGGTATGTATTCATTTATCTATGTATTCTCATATTTATTCTCAAATGTATGACTGTTGGTATATTGTGTGCTATATTCCTGTAAGTATGTTTCTATTATCTGGACTGCCATGGCCTTCATATTTTTCTAACATACATATACAACTGTCTGTGCATCCAATAACCTTGAATTTACTTTGTTTGCTACTGTTGCACTCTGCTTACCATTGTGAAGACATGGTGCTTGGATGTGCACACTTCCTAGCACTGTGTTTGTGTGATGGTAAGTGGAGTGTAAAATATTCAAACAGTGTGTGCACTCCCAGTAAATGCAATAACTGGAATTGATGGGAAACCACTACTCTCCATTGTTCTTGATCCATGGTAGACATTGCAGGCATTTCTGGAGAAGGTGTCAGATTTATGACACAAAGATGTGTTGTCCATAAATCCAAGATTTTTTTGGACTCCTAGTTAAACATCACGGTGCCAGGCCTCTGCAGGTGGACTATTCTGGATCCCAGTATAAGTCATAAGCTTAGGATAGTTTAGCCCAGGCTGTAACCAGTGCCACCAGTATCCCACTCACTATTGACCAATGTAGATATCACTATAATGACCTATGATGGAGGACGATGGATACTCTTGATGCTTGGATCGATGAATTTAGGACTGTGGAAATCCTACAACTGTGTAAATATCAACTACATAGAGTACTTGTAAGACTTAAAAGCTAAATATATGTATGAGTGCTATTTATAATGGTATTCTGTTCTGTTCTGTTTCTTTCACAGCTACCATGGACCAGGAGGTCAATGTAAGAACCCATGGAACTAGATTGGCAAGTATGAGGAGGCATGTGGTGTGTATGCAGAAGACTAGTGTTATTGTAGCATTAAAAGTTAAATATAGCTTTTTGGGCATTTTGTAGAGTTGTATCAAATTGAGCAAGCATATCTCAACTGCAAAAGCAAGTATGCATGCATTAGTCTATGGCACATACCAAGAGTACATTACACTTTAGTCAGAGGTTGTGGGTTCAAAGAACACACATCAAAACCATACAATACTGTTAATTCTTTAATTATGTGTAACTTAAAGGCTTAAAGTAAAAGCTTTATAGCAGTGGCATACATGCCCTGCTGTAAACTGTAACCTGTATAACTTGAACATGCGAATGTGCAACATATGCACATATCCAGGAGGACTTGCTGCAACCTGCAGTATAGTGTGGATCTGTTAGGAGCTGGTTGTCTTAAAAGTAAAAGTTATCTATTAGGAGGTGGTAGTCTTAAAAATAAAGGTTAAGAAAATAGAGACAAATAATTGTATTAATACATTGTGTGCCACATATGAAGGTACTAATCTTATCTCTTTTTTCTCTCACTCCATCCCTTATTTCTCTTTTTTATTTTATTTTTTTTCATTTTTTGTTGTATTTTATTACTTGTCAAAATGTGCCCATGTCTTCCATGTGTACCACATCACTAAATGCTCCATAGCACAGTGGGGTAGGCCTGCCCCCCCACCACCTTCAGCACCATTGCCCAACACATCTGAGAGCCAAACTGGTAGCACCACCTCTGTTGGCTCTGCACTACCTGCCCCTCAGGTAGTCCTGCCCTGGAAGCTGGTCCCGTGGTACCTTCCAGGAGCAGTAGTGATTTTATCACCCACACTGAGATGCCAGGGATGGTGCATAGGTTGTACTCCTTAATGTTGTTGCACACATACACTGGGTGGAGAGGCTGCTCTCCTTCATTTTATGTGGTAGGAGGGGGAAGAGGAAGAAAAGGATATGTCAAGTACTCCATCCAGTGGCAGAATGAGGTGACGATGACAATCCAGTGGGTGAGGACTCTATTCTCACTATCACCCAGCTGGCTGACAATGGAATCGGGTCGTCCCCACCCTCACCTCAATCATGGTGTCCTCCAACCTTTTGTGTCCATCCTCATCCCTGTCTTTTGTCTTGTTTGTCTGACTGCAGTTGGTTCCTCACCTACCCAAATTACCTGACCCAAACATGCCTATGTGCATTCCCCAACATTCCTCTCTCTCTCAAAAAGAAAGAAAAATGGGCACTTGTCCCACAAAAAAATCATCCCATACATAGCTCTCTATTTCTTACATGTATTTTCTTGACAAATTTGATTTGGTCCAACTGGCTACCCAACATGATTATGTTAAGTTCACCCCTTTCCCTGGAGATGACAGTCCAAATTCAGTTAATATTTTCCACATATGTTCACTTTACACTGTTAAGGAAATGGATATCTCTGGTTCTTTCCTACCTCCCTCCTGCACATTCTTGCCCTACTTTCTCTTTGTTCTTCCCCTGCTTAATCCCCATTTCACCACTGTCATATCTTCCTCATTGCTTTTCTTTAATGCATTATTGAGTGATGGTGCCCATTGCACACCAATGCTCAGCAACTGTAATGGAAAAGTTGTTAAAAGTATTACATACAGCTGTATTTGAATCCAGTACCATCTGGCCCAAAAAAGGAATGTATCGCTGCATTAATTGCATTAACACACACTGCCATAGTCAGTTAAGTAGCAGATATATTCCAGAAACTCAGTTCTGTCAGACTTTGTTCTTCCCCCTGCTTGCTTCCCATTTCACCACTTTCCTATCTACCCTATTTTACCTTAATCTGGTCAAAAAATAAAATCAGACACAACACTCATAAGTAGCAGAAAAATGAATGGATTCCTTCACAGTTTGGGCTCCATGTTTGCAAAGAGGTGCACATCACTCACCAATGCACAGCAACAGTGAACAGCAGCAAAATGCTGTGGTTACCTCAGTGCAATGTTTCTTTACATCGCTGCTCTATACTAAGACACAGCAACATATCTCGTATAAACAGTTTGTGTCATTTCATTATCACACTGTAATGAAAAGGATTTTAAAGTATAAGATACACCTGTATTTGAACCCAATACCATCTGGGCCAAAAAAGTAATGTATCAATGCATTAACGTGCTGCCACAGAGTCAGTTAAGTGGCAGGTGTATTTCATAGACTTAATACTAACTGTCAGGTTTTAGCAATGTGGTTGACATTATTTCACGTGCATATGCACTTTGGTAACTGTAGCACAAACCCGCTCACCACACTATAGAAATGTTTATATTATACTGCATTACTGCTGTTTACTGTCCTTTTCCTGTGTATGACATAAAATTACGTGTAAACATTACAAACTGAGGACCCTGTCTAACAATATGTCACATATTTACAATACATCCATCTGTTGCCACCACCAAGTACTGAAACTCTGGTGACTCAATAGTTTTTCCACACATATATCAACCACAGTACAAAATGTAATATGAAATGTTGCATGCTATGCAATGCACATCAATCAGGTAACATGCAGAACTACAACTATTGACCCATATGCTTAAAAACACTTGTCTGCAATGCTAGTGAAGGAATCAGCATGGACCATATTCACAGGGACATAGACAACCTTCATTACACTTGACCCTACCCATTTTGTTTTGGTCAAGAGTAGATCTTACTTATTGAACCTTGTGGACTTCTCGGATACTGAACCCACAGACCTGGAAGAGGGATAACAGGACATACTGCCTATGTTGACATGTCCAAGGCCTTTGACACTATCCCTCATTCATGTACCATAGTGAAGATATCTCATGTAGGAATTAAGCCACACAGTAGTAAAGGGATAGGCAACTGACATAGCACACACTCTCAAAGTTGGGAACTGCACCTCCACAAGTAACCAGTTATCATTAAAATACCACAAAGATGTATGCTGGTTCCTCAACTGTTTACAAACTACTTCCCTGAACTGCAGGCAATGGTAAATGGAATGTGGTTTAGCAAGTTTGCAGATGACTGGTAACTGTACACACTACTATAGAGTCACTTAATGATGGTAACATGTTACGAAAGGAGCTGCCACACACAAATGATTGGTGCCAAACCTCATGAACTGAACCTTAAAGCATACAATAGATCATTGTCTCCTCTGGCAATGGAATGTCTCCTTTAATTATGATATACATAGCATCCCCCTAAGCTCAAACACAGTGTTGTGAGACTTGGGAACACATGTTGATCGCAATCTATGCTTTTATCACTGTATGTCCATAGTGGTGACATGCACATTCTGCATTGCACACATCATACATAATTGCCATCACATCCAAGACCAGGGTGGTCATACTTCTGCTGTATTCTACCCTTGTCAGACAACTAATTGAGTACAGTGCTCTATTCTGTCTGTACCTCACCAGATATGTGCAGCAACTGCAGAAAATACAGGGTTGAGCCTGGGAGACTCCAGGGCCTCCAAATATGACATACATGGAAAGACTGAAAGACCTGTCAGTGTACTCAGTTTCATGCAGGCTGCTGAGAGGTGAACTATGCCTGCCTTACAAAGCAGTCACAGACTCTGCCCTACTGGAAGTACTGCATATCTGCAAATCAAATGGAACAAGAATAATTTGGCCCAGAGTTCTCAGCCTAGCCTGTGACATAAACAGAACATACTGGGGAAAAAGATAAATCCCCCAATGACTCACACTCTTCTGTAGTAGGCTCCCACTACATAGGATCATAGGATCATAGGAAGTTACTAGGCTATTGGCCCTGAGGCCCTCGTAAGCCTAGCCAAGTATTTAGCCCATGTGTAGACAAATCAGCACCCAAAGCCCCTGTCCAACAGGGACACAGGTGAAATCCCAGGGGTGTATTTTCTGTTTCCCATCCAGTTATCCAGGTTGCGCTTAAAAAGGGAAAATTAGGTACTCTGCTTGACCTGGAGAGGGAGTCTATTTCACAGATGGGGGATTCTCTGGGACACAGATCTGTCCAGCCAACAAGTCTTATTGATGTCAAAAGCCAGCTTGAGGTTGTGCATGCAGGTTACTTGAGTGGAGCTTGACTTAAGGATATGCAGCAGTTCCATTAAGGCGGGGTCTGAGATTGCTTTGCATGCCAGACAGAGATCACTGCTAAAGAGTCTGTATGAAAATGAGTTGAGGGACAGGGATTTTTGCTTATCTGTGTAGGGTAGATGTTTAAGGCCCTGGATTCTCCTGGTGAGGAACCTCTGTGGTCTCTCCAGCTGCTGCATGTGCTTTGTGAGATACATGCCAAAGGGGGCATTGTACTCAATAATTTGCCTTATGAGGGAAGAATACAGGGATGTTATAACCTCCTTGTCCCTGGATGAGATACCCTTACTTATGAGATGGGCCATGTAGAAATCTTTCCATACAACGGAAGCAACATGGCGGTCAATAGTCAGGTTGCTATCAACCTAGGTGCCCAAATCCCTCATGACTGACTACATGCTTAGGACATCGTTATTAATGTGATAATATGTGGAGACATCACTATCCCCAAAGGGGGATGATAATGATGCATTTTTTTGGCATTCAACTTGAGGCCATGTTTTTGGCACCAGTCACTTGTTTGGATGAGAATCTCTTGGAGGATGTCCACATCACTTGGGGAATTGATGACCACACCCACTTTGTAGTCATCTATAAACTTGGTCAGCCACAGCACACTAGTTTTGGTCTGCACCTCAGAGAGGTATATCCCGAATAACAGTGGCCCCAAGACCAATCCCTGGGGTATGCTGCTTGTAACGGGTCTTCTGCTTGAGGTGGCTTCCCCTATTTTGATTAGTTGGGTTCTATTAGTAAGCCAGTTTGCTACCCATCTGATAACATATGAATTGATGCCTAGTTGAGAGAGTTTATCTCTTATGCCTGAGTGGGGAATAGTATCAAAGGCTTTGGCCAGGTCAAGTTAGGTGGTGTGTACCGTCTTCCCTCATCCATGGCTTTGGTGACTGTCTTAAAGAAGTTGACCAGATTTAACAGACATGACCTCCCCTTGACAAAGCCAAACTGTATGGGATTGAGTGTTTGGAGGATGTCACTATCCCTGTTAATGAGGTCCATGATAATCCATTGCATGGCCTTGGAGATCAGGCTAGTTAGACTGATGGGTCTACAATTTCCCAGCTCAGTGGATGCTCCACCTTTGTGTAAAGGGATGATAGTGGCTGTCTTCCACTCAGCTGAGACAAAGCTGGTACTCAGGCTTTGGTTGAATAGGGTACCTAATGGTGCTGCAAGTTCATGCTTGAGTTCATGTAGAATGCAGCCTGGGATGTTTTCAGGTCCCATGAAGGCTGTATTTTTTGCTGTTGACAGGGCAGTGATGACCTGTTCCCTAGAGATAAGGGGAGAGGGCAGGTACTGGGATGTCCTAATTTACTGATGGGGGGGGGGACGGGTTAAGATTTCACTGAATCTGTCAGCCCGTAGGTTGACTATATGTACAGCATTTGTATATGTGGTGTCCCTGACCACCAGTTCAGAACAGATCTGGGTGCTTACTTTCAGATTGCGGACACATGTGAAGAAGGCCTTATGATTGTTTCTAGTAGATGTGGCCAATATGGACTCAAAGTTGGCTTTAGAGGATTTCACTAGTGCTCTTATTTACTTGTTCAGGCAAAGGAGAGATTGCTTCCAATGTGAATGAGTCCTCCTCAATGACCCTGTTTAATCGCAACCTTGACTACTGGTTGGGTGACTGTAAAGTCACCACTGAGGTGGCAACTATGGCCCTCATGGACAGGGCCAGTTGGTGCTGCTCACAAAATCTCTCTGCTAACAATGACCATTCAACTATGCTCAGTAAAAGTACTTGTGTTTTTATACAGCTAGGCTTCTAAACACCATAGGCCCATTAGGCTAATAGCTTCCTATCTAGATATGAAACTATGAACCTATGCAGGTCTCCCAACATTTTGTTTCCCACATGGACTACTGATGTCTTCTACTGTAAGTTCACCTGCAGTCTTATAAAAGTCAGACTTGTGCTGTAGTGCTTGCGTAACATACTGTGATCTGTAGACTGTGCACTTGGATAAGTTGGGGTTCTTTTCTCACTGCAATCAACTGCGTGTGTACGTTTGTGCATTTGCTTGACAGTAGATACAGTATTTTACAACAGCATGTGGGACATTACTTTTACCATTTTCCTCTCAACAGACTACTGATTTGCAGATGTGCCATATACACATCAGGGCAGTGTCAGAGATGCCCTGTTGACCAGACACAAGTCATCTCATCCTTTCCAGTACAGAGTTCAGGAAAAGAGCTTTCAGTATATGCATGTATGTCATGGCATGGTTTGTAGGACCTGTATTGTTGGCATGAAAGCCCCATTGTCTGTTCAGCTGCTGCAGGTGCCTGGTGAGGTATTTGCAAAAGGAAGCATTATACTGTATTAGTGTTCAGTTGAGGTTTTAGTACAGTGTTGTTATATCCTCCTCAGATCTGAATACAATGGCCTGACTTCTGAGGTGCATAGTGTAGCCTTTCCATAAAACTGCGGACAGTTGGCTAAAGTTCAGATTGTTATCTATGTGTGTTTCCCAATCTTGCACCAGTGGTTTCGGCATTGGGGGAAGTGTTGTCAATAGTGTATTTACCATGAAATGCCACTTTGTATAAGACACAAATCCTGACACATTCTGTATTTATTAGTAGACCGTGTGGCTTTGGCACCAATCATTTGTATAAGTCAGCCCCTCTTGTACTATACTTACATCATTGTGGACTCAATGATTGCAACTGATATGCAAGAATCAGCAAACGTGGTAAGATACATGTCATATTTTATAGTCTGAACTGTTGAGAGATGGATTCCAAACAATATGGGGCCCAGCACAGATCACTGGGGTTCACCAATGCTGACAGCTGAAATGGTACAGGTTGATTCACCATCTTTCACAGAATGTGGTCCGTGGATGAGGATATCAGTATACCATGTAGTGACATAAGTGTTAATCCCTAGTTTTTTTAATTTCTCCAAATCTTTTGGGTTTCTAATACCATGATGGGAATGGACACCATTCCCAAGTCAATGTATGATTAAAGTTCATGAAATTAGTATTGTTTCAATCTTTGATGTCAACCAGAAATGCTCTTCGCAGCACAGACAATGTGCCCAGTAATGACTCCTTCTGCAGTTTATATGGGGTTACAAGTATTGGTAACATATCTAAATATGATTGTAGTTTCTTTTTATAAGACCCATTGCTCCTGCTACTATTGAAACTGTCTGGGTATCTTTCTTCCACATTGTGCTCATTTCTGCCTGCAAATCATATTTTATGACTTTGTCTCTCTCTGTATGCAAGACACTGTAGTCACTGGGTGTAGCGATTTCAATGACCAATGCTGCTTTTGTTTTCTTTTCATGGACCATTATATTTGGTTTTCTCATATATATCTTTTGAGCTATTGGTAATGGATGATGTGTGTGTGTGTGTGTGTGTGTGTGTGTGTGTGTGTGTGTGTGTGTGTGTGTGTGTGTGTGTGTGTGTGTGTGTGTGTGTGTTTGTGTGTGTGTCTAGCCAGAAGAGTAGAAGTGTGTGTCCTGCAGTTACCACACCCATCCCATGAATTGACAGCATATTGATACTTGCACATGCCTGCAGATCCATTTCATGTAGGCATCTCAACTTTTTTCCTCCAACATGCACTGCTGATACTATCCACTATAATATGACCTATTTTCTATGATGCTTTATTGCTCATGTTTCCAGTGTTTTTCACATTTCACATTTAATATTATAATGTTTGCACAATCCCCAGTGCAACAGTCTTGCCACATTTTTATGCCTTTCAGCATACAGTCATTCTGCCACTAATATGCCATAACCAGCAACAAGGTGTGCAACTGTTTTACAAAATGTACATTTGTCTGTTTCTCCCAAATGTTCAATGGGCTTTGTAAACCAATGTGTACATAGCCCACTATTCTGGGCCACCAATATTAACCTTTCATATTTTGGTTTGAATTTGCCTCTCCTTAACCATTCCTGCATTCATTCCTGATCAACATGAGGTTCTTCCTGGAATTTTCTATACTTGCAGCTATATTTATGTATTTTCCACATTTCTTGCCTTCTTATTCCTTAATCCTTCACCTTTTAGCTTTTTTGCTTTAGCAAACTTTAGCAACTTTTTTGGCACATTTAGTTGCTGCCTGATTTTTATCTACTTCTGATTTGATTTCCATTCCCGCTTGACGCAGATATGCTTCTGCTAGACTAAGAGGGTAAGTGTTGTAAATTTACTCTCCTCGTGTTTAAAAACTTTCGCTATGTTTGAGTCTTGTGATGTCAGCAGATATGTATTTAGTCCCATGATTGCAGATCTATACATGTAATCAATTTCAAGGAGGCCCATACCTCCTTTGGAATGAGGAATATATAATCTTGGTATGCACTGATTCTTATAAATAATTTGATGAACATGAAGCATACTTCTTGTTTTCCTGTTTAATCTATCCAACACCTTTTGGGGCCAGTCATTCACTCCAAATCTGCAAGTTAGGACAGGAAGAGCAAATTGGTTTATAGCTTGAATTTTGTTCCTAGATGTCAGCACTGTTTTCAGGATTAATTAAGTCTTCTACAATATTTCTTACTAAGTTTTATTTACATTTGTTCATGTTTTATTGTTGATCATTCATCAGTTTCCAAATATTTATACACTCCTTGCTCAAGTTCTTTTATATCACATTCTTGTCCCAAACTGATGTTTCTTTGGTTCTGCAGCCTTCCTGCTTTAAAGGTTGTTTTTGCACATTTATCAAGACTAAGTGACATTCTTATATCATCTGAAAAAGATTTGACTACCTGCGGTTGTGCTTTCGGTTCCTCATCTGATGAGCTATACAGTTTTAAATTATTGAGAAAGAGAAGATGAGAAGTCTTTACAACAAAGTGTAAATATGCCAGTCCATGGTATGTGTGGAGTATGTATCCTTGTGAAATACCAAAGTATATGTGTTTTTGAAAACACTAGCTTCAGGGTCCTTTCATCAACCAACTGGGTTTATGGCAGGTGTAAATCAAGCTTTTGCTTCAAAGTGTCATCAATTGTTCCTTAATGCCATGCTACAGCATTTGGAGGAGTATATGCGGTTTTGACATACCTCAGAAGACAGAGTCCACACCATGCGGCTTTTTATGATAGAACCCCCTTTACTAGGTACTTGAGGGGACATAGACTTCATTCACATTGCAATAAAGACCACAAGTGGGGAATAGGGACAACAGTATATCAACCACATGAATTATATGCCATTAACAGCTATGCACACAATGCAATTTACAATTTTACAGGTCACTCCCAGGCTGTGTACAGTACTTACATACATTGCACGAATGTTACTTATATCACCATTTCCCAGGGATATATTATTGATGATGTTGGATATGCCCTGGAGCTATGGTTAATTACACATACCAGAAATACACAAATGATGGCAGAGAATGGCTATACTCTGCCACATACATGGACATCATCAAACATATTTGGCTACTGAAGGCCTACTTCCACTATCTGGATGTATCTGCTGCTCCTATGTGATATGACCCTGGCAGATGGAGTAAAATATTCTCAATACATGGTATGATATATTACTTCCCTATAGAGAAGCAGTTAGAATGGGGCAAACACACTTTGGAGGAGAAAGCTCCAGACTCAGCAGTGAAGGGAGTGGCTAATAAAGAAACTGTGGAGGAGTGGGCTGCAATGAGGACTATGCAAAATGAAGGTGGATACAGTATGCCATGAGGACTGCACATAATGAAGGTGGATGCAGTATGCCATGGCACTGATTAAAAGGCAGTGTCTGCTTTATAACTATGGGCAAAATAAAGCACTATATGGAAAAGAAAAAAGTGATGCATGCAAACCTTCATCTAGGCTGTGCCATTCCAGGCATAGATTATCCACAGTGAATATCAGAAATTGGTTACCCAAGAACCAGAGAGCAGGGCACAGTTTTCATCATATGTAGAAGTGGGGAGTGCCACAGCGTGAAATGTCTTCAGTGGGCATTTTATTGTGTGTTGATACATTCAAATATAATTTTGTACACCAAAAAATACACTGCCACGGCTTGGATTCCTCACAAAGTTCTTTATTTGAATAATTCACACAAGTTAAAAGATTGAGCGCTTTCTTCCCTATGCCCAGGATTCTGATGAAATCCCTGGGCATAGGGAAGAAAACGCCCAATCTTTTAACTTGTGTGAATTGTTCAAATAAAGAACTTTGTGAGGGAATCCAAGCCGTGGCAGTGTATTTTTTGGTGTAGACTGTGGACTTATACACTGTTGGGCTCATTTTTGCATTCTTAGCAAATATAATTTTGTGCTATGTGTGTCAAACCTGTGATGTGGGTTGGGAGACTGACATACACTGACCAGGGAGGGGACTGGACTCCTGGCAAGTGATTCTGTGTGCATGCGTGTGTGTGTGTGTGTGTGTGTGTGTGTGTGTGTGTGTGTGTGTGTGTGTGTGTGTGTAGGTGGGCCTTGCAGAAGTCCAGTTTTGTGGATGCTAGGACACAGCCTCTGCAGATGTTGCAGTAGTGTGGTAGGATCTAACATTCAAATCAAAGATACCTACAGGAGATGTGTCCATAGACTAGGTATGTCTCTACCCAAAAGAGCATACTTTCCTGAGAGGGTCACAAGTACTGTCTAGACCATGCCAAGAGGAAAAAGTTATCTGTGAATGTAAGCAGTGGCCCTGCCATGGATCATCTCAGCACAAGTTCCCTGCCAGTATGGACATCCATGTCATAAAGTACTTCTCTCATCATTGGATGGCAAGGTTGAAGTGAAGGCACTATGTGTGCTTGAACATTGCTTTTCCATTCCACAGTGGCCATCCTCATTGGATATGGAAGTATACCAGCTATAGGGAGAGCATCTGACATGATGTCTGGCTGGAAAGGGGTAAATTTTATATGCAAACTGTATATGTTATCCATGCACTTGTGGATGTCATCACATAGTCCTTGTGCAACAACTACCAGCTTTACAAGGAGTGTGATGTTGTCAATCTGTTGCTGTACTGTAGCTGTGCATGTTCACTGGGTTGCAGCCTTTTAGACAATTAGCATGAATGGCCACTGCTATGAAGTCCACCCATGTATTCCAATTATTCAATAGAGGTTGCAGCAACCAAGGGTGAGTCCACCATGGGGGAACACATCCCTTCCTAGGTAGATTAGTTTTTAGAAGCATCCTGTTATTGTGTGTGTCTTCCTATGTCTCTGGGATTGAGATTCAGATAAAGAGAAGCTATGTCCATGAAATGGAGAAAGGATGCAGATTCCAAATTACCCATATGCAACACTGACACCATGATCCCTGTCTATAGCAATGTATGACTGCTATCTTCATCTGAACTTAACATGTCTCTGACATTAGGCAGTGATTTATCCATGATTTAAGAGGCAGATCACACTTCACTGGGTAAAATATCAAAACAAATTACTCCTCAATGCCTGAATCCCAGTGAAAAATAAATGAATGAATGAATGAATGAATGAATGAATGAATGAATGAATGAATACTATGTAAGATAATGGTATGACAGACTAACAAGTAAAATACCTTGTACTGATAACCTTTGCACCTGAAGTTGTTCCCGTCAAAAGATGTGGCCATGCTTTTGATATGTACTAAACTATACATTTATCCCATATACAGTTGTTCTGCCATATCACAAAATAACTACTTGAGTCATCAACCACAAATATTCTAGAAGGTTGGACTAGGCCAGCACCCAGACCAAGGAATCCACAGTGGAATGCAGTGGTGCCAGGCCTCCCACGCAGAGATGCTATGAACTCCTCCCCTCCATCACTGTTATAAGTGGGATGGCTGATGGTGGGCCTCCATTACCATCTGCTCCTGTGTAAGACAGGCAGCATGAGTGTTTTTAGTACTTGGTTATAATTCGTGCTCTGACCATTGAAAGCATTTATGTCATTAACCAGATCTCATAAGGGTCCGTCTCGAATAGAGTCTGATTTATCATGGCTGATTATGTAGTGACTGTAGAGATGGAGAGCTTGTACCAGGATCTCATTTCCTTTATGTGAGCACCAGTATTTACACCATTAGTCATATTCAGGCATCCTGCTGCCAAATGGAAACTAAAAAGCTTGTGAGAGCATTCATATCCCTATTTGGCATATACCCTCACTGATATGTGATCTTGCTGAATCACTGATCACTGTAAAGAATATAACACACTTACTAGATAGCAATGGTCAGGTGATGTGTCCACCCCATGAGTTAAAGAAATAATAATAAAAGAGCACAAAACAGGGAAAAGCCTTGAAATGTAGACTGAACTGCCTAACTGTCAGATGAGTGCTGGACCTAGTAGGTGATTTTATATATATATATCTATCTATATATATATATATATATATATATATATATATATATATATATATATATATATATATATATATATGTATGTATACACACATTAGCATCTCTCTACAACATTGCATTCCTCTAAAGTACCTTCCCACAGTTGTATCAAACACTAATATAGCCATAATATTGTGCCTCACCCCAAAAACAACAGAAATGACCAGTGCAGCAGCATCTATCAAATTCAAGAGGACTCAGAAAGCTATACATTGCCTCAAAAAACACTAACAAAAACATGGCAGACATCTCTGCTTCCAATATTACTATGGTTGGCTCACATATGTTCACAAAAGCCAGACACTACGTTCATTGCATTATACTGTCCTGCTGCACAGAAACCCATACCCCATAGCCTAATACAGAATACAAACCCCTTGCACTGTCTTCTTGAATGTACCTCTATCCTGCACCATAAACACACATTTAAGATCATCACAGTTTCAGTGCATTTATTCAGCAAATGTTTAGTGTTATGGTAGACGGTAATGTCAAGATGGTTTGGGAGACATGTTTACCTTTGAAACAAGTAGTCTTCAATAAACTCACTCTTTTATTGATGTTTCACAAGTTTCAGGAGTTGCTGGATTACAATCCTCTATAGACAATGAAGCCTATGATGATAATGGTGATGTAAATCAAAAGTGTTTGAAGTTTGCAGCATTGCTCTGTATTAATGAGGTATATACTGATAAATGTTCCTGAGTGGCTGTTTTTTTTATTGCATCTATGAGCAAAGCATGCTTAGAAGCTCCCTAATCTACACGCACTTGCATGAGCACCTGCAAAGCCACTGAGAATGCTTGATTGTGTCACAAAGCTGTTATTATTTTGAAACATGCAAATACTACATACATTCAATGCTAGTGCTCACAACCTAGCATCTTTATATCATGCTGTTCATTCTTGGACTAAGTAATACTTGCACCAATATGCTGATCTATGAAAAACATCATGTGCCAAAGAAATCAATAGACATGACCGCAAAAGGACTATTATAGTTCTCTGAAATGCAACCTGGTGAATGCCAAAGGAACAGCAGTGAGGTTGACAGGTCTCTCCAGTGATAAATGTTTCTTGCATGTGCTGCATGGAGGCCACTGGGAATTCCTGAATGGAGAGCTGGTCCAGGGCATTGGAGTTAATGAAGTCGAGGAACCTTTGGGCAAGTGAGCTTGCACACAAGTAATTTCCCCAGTCAATGGATGGGTAGTTAAAGTCACCCAAAACCATGGTGTTGAGATGTATTTTGATAGACTCAAGTAGATCCAAATAGGCAGAGTTGGTGTCCTGATTCATGAAGGGCATCGCATAGCTGGCAATGACTTGAATAGTTGTCCTACCAACAGTTAATTGCACCTGAAGTATCTCTAGGGAATCATGAAGTCTGACCAATCTGGAGGAGTATTAATGAATATTGATACACTGCCTCCTTTAGTTTTCATGCCATAAGATTATGTCTGAACATGTGGAAGGGGGTGTATCCTAATATGGCTGGAGTGCTCTCCACAGGCTTGAACCAGGTCTTGGTGACTGCACAGATGTCTATGTCTTCCAAAGTGAGGACTGCTTCCAGTGAATGGAGTTTCATTTTAAGACTCCTAGCATTTAGTAGCAAAATCTTGAGGTTGTTCTTAGATGGAATTCTTACGTTAGAAATTTTGTCCTTGAGACACTGCCTAAAAAAGTCACTATTAGGTTGGCAAGAGCCTTGTCCAGTAGCCAAAATCACAGGGGTGGCTGATGAAAACCATCTCTGGCAAAGCATTGAGGTCTGTCAATCATGTCATCCCAGGCTGACAGATACTGCATCCCCTTGGAATGACACCAGGAAACAGTCAATTATTGAAGTCAGTCATTTTCTGTTTTTATTGGGGCATCATCTTAAGTAAAGGTAAAATAGTGCTTAAGGCTAGGGATATATAAGCCTGAGACACACAGGCCAAGAGCTCAAGCATGTCTCTCTTCATATAGTCTAGAGGGGTGCATGTCAAATTGTTCAAACCAACATGGACTATGACAAAGTCGTAACAGAACCTGTTGTTGACAGACTTGAGTGCATGTGTGATATGGTGGACCCTGGCACCTGACAGACAGCATACCATGACCTTCTCCTTATCCAGTCTGGTGACAGGGAAATCTATCTATCTCACGATGTTATCAACTATGACTAATATGTCTAATTTTGTGTTTTGCCTTAAGGGCTTGACAGGTGAGACACTGGTATGTGAGCTATTATGTTTATTGTGTTCTGCGGAGGACCTATTATGTGTAGCATGGTTTTGTTTGTGTTTGGGAGGTGGTGTTTAGGTAAGTTTCTGGTGAGGACCTCCAGATATGTAGGTATGTGTGATGTGAGTTTGGGTAGAGTAGGAGGTAAGATGTGCATGCTGATGACCTGCTCATTGCCATATGTGCTGACTGATGTGTGAGAAGACAAGGATTCAAGGTTCTTAATATAGTTGCATCTCTCACATGTTGAGTTTGTATAGTGTAGGAGCAGAGGGTTGTTGGTGAACATGAGGCAGTTACTACACTGTCTCAGGATGCCCATGTCTACCAAGCTGGCTGAAGAGACTGTAGGAAATTGTACATCCATTGTGTTAGGTAAAATTATATGGTCAGGAAAAGAGGTCACACTTAGGAATGGCTAGTGGGTAATATGTGTGTTGGTACCTATGTGGTTAGGCTTAGTGTTCTACCTGACAGAAGAGCTGAGCTGTGAAAAATCTATGGAGGACCACAAGCAAAGTGCTAAGGGAAAATTTAACAAGCTAAACATTTGCTACTGTAATCACCAATGGTAACTACTGCTACGCAGCAGTACACAACGGTGTGCTACACACAAGAAAGCGCAGATGTGGGACTTATATAAAATAAGAAATAAAACATTTAACTCAAACTAGCAAATAAGGGTGCATGCTCTGAGCTCTGGTCCAATCACCTTCAATTAGTTGGGTCTCAGAGTGTACTACATTATTTATATGTGGACCTTGAGCATTTACTTTATAATTTGTTTATATTTATTTTATTTGCCTCCGGACACTACTTGGGACACCACCCTTTTGAATTAGAATGGAGAGGCTTTCCAGGAGAATATAGTATCTGTAGTTGTTTCTTACAGTATTTTTGATAATATTCCCTTTGTAGCTCCCAATACTTGAGTGTTTTCCTGGACAGGTGTTACTGCCTAGGTTTAGGATTGCATGTTACACACTGTAACTGCATTTAATTCTGGTTATGTTACATAAGACATGCATTTTAGGAAAATACGTTGCTGACCTCTGCAATATATATATATATATCTATATATAATATGTTATGAATGACGTATGAAGCATTGCATTGGTAACAGTGGTCTTCATGCACCCACAAAAAGGACGCAGGACACATGAACTGCATAGTTCACCATGTTTGTAGTGAGAGCTAGGCCTGTCTGCAACAGTGAACTGATAGACAGATAGATAGATAGACAGATAGATAGATAGATAGATAGATAGATAGATAGATAGATAGACAGACAGACATAAAGAAAATTAATGCACAGTACTCAACACAACAATCTACTGTACACACACACACACACACACACACACACACACACACACACACACACACACACACACACACACACACACACACACACACACACACACACACACACACACACACACACACACACACACACACACACACACACACACACACACACACACACACACACACACACACACACACACACACACACACAGAAATACATACACACAAAGCAGGCACATAATACTAGTGGTGTCACCACTGTCCTGACTGTAAATCCTAGCAAAGAGTCATAGTATTATTAATGTAGGCAATATCTTGCAATTTACCGTTGTATAACAAATACCTATTTCATTTTACAAATAACATCCAACATACATATATGTGATACCTGTTTTTTACCCTTTTCCATACGCTTACTTTTCTCATTGTCCTATGCTTATTTATTTTCAGTTTTTAACCTTTTTGTTCTTTCTTGTAGTATATTTTTACATTTGTGTTGGCATTTATTTGTTTATTTATTTATTTATTTATTTCCAGTTTGATAACCGGGGAAGTTCACTGGGCCCAGGGGTCCCGTTTTCAGTGGAGGCCCGGGGAGAAAAGCTCCCCATTACATACAGCTAATAAGCATTATACACTTGTAAAGTTATACATACAATTATACCAGCATTTTAGATTTATACAGTTATATATAGAATTATGCATTTTGAGACAGACGTTATACAGTTATACATAGATTTAAGCATATAGAAAACATAAGAATTGAGAGAGAAGGGCATTACATAGCAAGCATATGAAGTGGAAGAGCTATTAGCAAGGAGAGCGAGTAGCAGAGATTAGGATTGGAAAGTGTAAGCATTAATTACAGGAAGCTGTTCATGGATTTAGATTTATAATGCGATTGACACAAGAGGGTCATCAGAAGAAGGAACAACAATTCTACTGCATCTGTTACAGCTGTACCAGTGGCATGACCCATGTCTCCAGATCCCCCCTCAGCCACTCCCCTTCTTCCAGCTTTCCCTGCATCCAATCCCTTAGCTCTAGGCCTTCTTCCCCATTGGGTGTGGTGAGAGGGAGGCATGTTTGAGGACTCCCATGTGGCCTCTGATTGTTATACATCCAAAGGGAATGTCATCATTATTCCTTCCTGTAGCACTGATAGGTGTGTGCAGTATGTCTTCTACAGATAGTTGTTGGAGGTGATAGTGATGCTGATTGAGCAGCAGGTGGAAGCCTGTATTGGCTGGTTGGAAAGGGTCCTCTTATGGCTTAGAGAGTCACATCATTTCCTGTCTCTGCCTTCACCAACTAAGGCAGGGCCCAGAGTTGGGGGGGGGGGGTGGTCAGGATGCTGACTGACTTCTCCCTGGGTATTGCATACAGAAGGACATACTAACTTTATCCTTCTTTCTGATGTTATGTTTCTCAGTGTGTTATCTCCATCGCCTGATTGTTGTCCAGTCCTCTCCATTACCTCTATCCTCCTTCGTCTCAGTGTCTTTAAGTTCATTGTCTTCTCCAACCCAGTGTATCAGCATCTTCTCTCTCAGTCTTTGTCTCTGTTTTATGCTTTTCCATGTAGCCCTGCTTGAAAACATTACAGTCTTGCCATCCCTTATCATTCCTGTGCAGCCACTCCTATATACCTTTCAACCTTTCAGTGCAAGAAATCAGAAAAAAGCCAAAAATAATTGGGGGACAAAGGACCAAAATAGGGACACATTTTAAATGCTGCTCCTATAAGCTTAGAAAATTGCTAGAATAACAGGTCTCATATTATTATGTATTTTCTAAAGCATATGAAGTCTGAAACTTAAATATCTGTAATTATTTAGTCTTATTCAGTGACTTAAATTCTCAATGACTTGCATGACGACTGCAAATTTTATGAAGAACAGACCAAAAATATGAGGCAAAAATCTGGACATTCTGCAAAAATCTAGCCAGCTGAGAGGTATGCATCCACTTTCTTTCCTCCCCCTTAAAAACTGGACACCTATACCTGAAAGAATATACTTTTCCTTCCTCTCCCCACTTCTGTTCTTACCCTCCCAGTTTCCCTTGTGTGTATTCCTCTGCTTGCTGTTCCCATTTACCTACTTTCCTGCATATTAATTTTCACCCCTTGCAATGATCAAAAAACAGATTTAGACATTATTATAGAGCTTTTAAGCAAGATTTTATATGTACGACAACAATCAGCACTAGCTGCAACACATGATAAGTAATTTAGCTGTGTCTATGCAAAGAAGATAACTTGGACTTTGACAGCAAATATATTTCCAAATGGGCATAGTTTCTAGGAAATTATAAATCTGGGAATACCATCTCTGGAGTAGCTTCTAGTGAGCATAGTTCGAACTGCATACAATTATTTTTCTGTAAAAAACAGCACAGCTATTGTAAACTCATCTTTAAAGGAAATAAGGAATGGGTTTTCATTTACCATTGGTTAGTAATAAAAAAAAACCCACCCACTGACTAACCAACATTCAGATTAAGAAAATGTTTTCATCCAATGGAATTCCTCTGCTCCTTCCACTTGTAATACATGCCTTTCCCTTTTTCATTGTTATAAAACTGCATATATTTGAACTATTCGCAAATGATTGTTAAAATGTATTGTGCTGGATTGAATGAAGCTGATCGACGAAAGTTCTTACCTGAATTTAGCTCCTTTGAGAAACATTACTGTAGAAACAACATTGTTTGAAACCTGCTTTTCTTCTTCTTGTTGTTTGTTATAACTTGCTAGTTTGCTTACCAAAGATCTAATTCCATCAAGGGCTCAAACACTCTTGGAGCTCTTCTCTGCCTTCTCTGCTCTAGAGCAAATCCCTGTAGGGTTCTTGTCTGTGGCACTGTGATGGGGTGCATGCGCATGCAATTCGGCTTGTATATGCTAACGTCTCGCATGTTTTCTTCTAATCAGTCCTAGCTGCATTTGTGAGATTCTTTCTTTCTCCTCACATCCTGTCATTATTAATTATTAATTGCAATGGTTGTGAAATTCCACCTAGTTAATTGATAATTAACCTTGAGTCATATCGCTCTATGAGCTAAACCCACAGAATGCATACTGTGCGCTTGTACAAGGCATGTTTATGAATCTCAGGGAAAGTTCAATGCCAACATTGAAGCACTGATGGCATGTGACAAATATGTCATTTTATGGATTATCATTCCTGTTCCGCACTATATAATTCTACATGCTACCTGAAGAAGGAAGAAAGGAATGTGGGAGAGAAGGAAGAAAGGGAGACAATATAGCATCTGTGTGGTGAAATATTAGAGACCCTTCAACTTTATGCTTTTAAACACATGCATTTGGTTTTCTTGAGTACCACTAATGTATCATGTCTAATGACAGGTAGCATACCACTGCATTCCACGTATATATACATATATATATATATATATATATATATATATATATATATATATATATATATATATATCATGTAAAAAGACACTGATCACCAACCTTTTTCACATGAAGGGTCGCATCAGGAACAGCCATTGAAGAATGTAGGCCATCACCCCTTTTAAGAACAATGATTACTCTTAGCAGTTAGCATTAAAGTTTGAGACTATTAACCAAAATATTTATTTAGATAAATGCAAAGGGAAGCAAAACTTCAGCTCACCTGCTATATTGCTTCATTCATTTACTTGACATTTAGAGAAAACTCTGGATCTGCATGGTGCTCAGTTTGAAGATGATAATCTGGCTATGCGTAAGTCATCCCACCTCATTAAGAGTAACACCTCCAAAGTCTTCATGCCAGTTCTCAAGAGAAAAACAAACCTTACTGTAATTTAATAACCTTGCCTTCATGAAGTCAATGATCTTCGTTACTGCAGTCTGTACCAAATCCATTTCGAATCTTTCAGAACACAAACTTTCCTGGAGAATTAGGCAGTGAAATGATACACATTTTCTGAAATCTAGATTTTTTCTTATAAGTACCCCCTGAACATTGTCTAGATACCTCAATCATACCTAGATTACCTTCTCTTCTTTCACACTCTAATTTTATGAGACCAAGTTGTTTCCTACCAAAAGGCATTTTTTGATTCAGGGAACAAAAACAACATATACTCTTGGTTTTGTTTAACAAGAGTCAAAATTTCTTTTTTGTGGTAAAAGTATTGCAAAAATGCAAAATTATCATGATGTGAGAGACACTAGACACATCAGTGTACTTGCAAAAGCAAATCATTGTTACTCAAACTGAGTCCAGTATTAATAAATTCATATTGTCATCCTACAAAGTGCCAAAAGGTCAATTCATTGCATCAGGTACATCATTGTCTTGAAATCTCTTGCATGGCCATTGCCTATAGTGGTTATTGTATTCTGCAGCATATGTTTTGACATATAGAATTTTTAACCCATATTTACTCAGATTGGTTCCTTCTGGATATGATTATTTTAACGATTGTAACAAAACATTTGTAGATACTCTTTCTTCTGCAAATGTCATCACATCAAATTCCTGCACTCTAGTTCACCTTTTCTTTTCATCATTGCTATATTATTAAATGGTATCTGGCAGTTGGTGCAAAGGTTTAAGGCTGTGAGCCATGGTGCAACGCTTCATTCTCAGCCCCCCATTTGCTTACTTTGTGATGTTGAGCATGTCATTTAACCAGACTTTGCCCCCTGGTCACTTCTTAAGAGGAATTGTGTGCACAGTGGGCTTCATTAACACATGGGTATTATTATTGATAATGTCAAAGACAAACACATTTCCTCCAGCATGCATAAATACAATTTTGTTTTTCGCTAAAAACATGCCCTACATCAGGCTTACTAGGGAAAAAAACAATCAATGAAAATGAATAGTAAATAAGTAAATAAATAAATATATGTGGATGTATCAGTAACATAGGTAGGATGGTATGAAGAAGGCAGCCACCCTGTATACAACGTGTTATAGGGATTTTGATTGTTAATCAGTTTATACAGGTGTTTAGAAATAAAAGCAGATATTGCATTCTTTGTCAAAACTGAGAACAGTAGCACTTTGTGTGTGCTACAAACTGTAGCAACTTCTTGTTTCAAGCAGTTTGCTACAGTTTAAGAGAATATTTTTTTTTATTGGCTCTTTAATTTGTACCCACACCTCTTTACTTAAATATGTTGACTCCACAGATGCACAACTGTGTAGAAAAGTGAAAATACAATGCAGAGGTAATAACTACCAATGCACATATACAAATCAGATGTACAGGTCTCATCAAGCACTAGCTAAAGCTGCTTCCTACACATCTTAATATTTCTGCTTCTCTAGTTCAAAACTACATTTAGCTATGCCACATTTAAGAAAATGGACTTTCAGAAAAATTGGGCCGAATTCACGAAACCACCGTGTAAGACTTAATATGTCTTACTCGGAGGCTGCAGTTGAACGGTATGACGTCAGCGTACCATGAATATTCATGAGGGCAAACTGACTCATCCGTAACTCTTACATGGACTGAGTAGGCAAGCAGGGGGTGTGTCTGACTGCTGAGCAGTCTAAAAGTCCACGCCCCTGCAAATTTTTATAAAGCACAATGTCAACAGACAAGAGCGAGTTCGCTCAAATGTACTTGCACCCAACACCACACTCCCTGACACTGTAAACCCCCAGCAAAGTTATAAAATGTAAAATATTATTTTTTTTAAATCCACGATATAGCTGCCCGTATTTGCGCTTGTTTGCGTGGGTGTGCCCATTGCTTAACCACAGTTAGCAATTGTGACATTGAAGAGCATATAAGAACTACTAATGCAACTTAATCCAAATAGCAATAGTGTAATGGTAGAGCGTATGCACAAAGAGAAGGCATTCATGGTTCGAGTCCCACCACTCCCCTTCTTAGTTATGTGTTAAAGCAGTATTTGAAATAATACCAGACACATATGATTAAAATGTTATTAAAAGCAGTGACATGGCCAATGTATCAGTGAACAAAATATATATTTTTAAAGGACCCAGATATATAATAGCCTGGTGTTAAGCAATGTTTTACACAGTTAAACACAGGTGCCCATAGTTTAATAGCGCTGTACCCATCTAAACAGAGGAGCCCATAGTTTAATAACACTTTACCCAGTTAAACAGAGGTGCCCATAGTTAAATAGCGCTTTACCCAGCTAAATAGAGTTGCACAATGTTTAAAAGCACTTTACCCAGTGCAATGTGTTTGTGCAGATGTGCGCGCCGCGCCAACCAGGGCACCGTGAAGCAATGTAGAGCTAAGTTGCTTAAAGGCAGCCACACCCCCTAGCCTGTCTAGACAATATTAAAATAAAAGAATGACAAGGTTTGAACCCAGGACCCTTAGCATCATAATCAAAGTACACAACCACGAAGCCATAACAACATAAGGGAAAACGCTACTATTAACATTCATAAACCTAGGAATGGTAGTTTAACCATTACTAAGCAGGTCTGCAGTCAGCCTAGAATTTTAAAAAATGACCAATCACAAAAAAGTGCGGGAAATGCGGCATATATAAGCCCCGCAGGCGGAATACACGGCATAACTGATTGTAGCTCACATCTGCGGTCACAATGTCTGGTGTTGGAGAGGGATCACGCTTCTGAGCGCAGAGATAGGGCATCAAGGAGTACAAATACATGGTTTGGCTCGTAGTCCACCATCACGAGGCAAGACTCCTGCAGGGCCAGTTCCAAGGGATGGAGTACAAGGCAGAGGCTTGGAACTGGTTAGCTCGTGACCTCACCAGTGCCACAGGCGATCCTCGGACTGGTGAGCAGGTCCGTCACCACCATACAGACCTGAAGAGACGAAAGAAGGACCACCTGAACCAGTGGATACAGGAGGCCCGTGGGATGCGGGATGCCCCAGTACTGAGTATGTAGCCATGGAATGCAGTATGTAAGAATTTCAAATGGAGTATGTATAAAGGATAGGAATGTCTCAATATCTCTTCATTTACTTTACAGCTGCAGGTGACCGTGTTACAAATCAGCAAGCCTATGCTGATAGGCTGCTAAGGCTGTGCCGCCAGGCAGGTTAGTGATTATTCTGCATGTATTGTTATATAAAATATGGGAGAGAGCATGAAAGAAAGTGTTGTAGTCCAATAATACAGCCATAAAATGTACTGAATAAGTCCTCTGCATGTACTGTCAGATAAAAACGTTAGAAAAGCAGAAAAAGAGTGCAGTAACCCATTAAGAAAGGTAACAAATGTCTGGAATAATATCTCTGCAGGCACTGTCATATAAAAGAATATGTGAGTGAGCCTGAAAAAAGAGTGTGCTAACCTATTAATAAAGGTATAATATGTCGTGAACATGTCTGCCATATATACCGTTAAAACAAATAAAGATGTGAGCCTGTGGAAAAGTGTGTAATGTCATTAATAAAGGTCTAAAACCCAGAGTGTGTCTGTTTCACTTAGTATAAAATGTTGTTGTATCCTTGCATTATACAAATAGTAATGTGTTAGAAAGTGCTGGCAACCCAGAGTTCTGCAGTCCCATCTAAAGTGGGTGATGGAAGTGCTAGTAGCTGTGAAGTAAATATACAGTCCTCAACAGTCAGTTACTTGCTGGCATGCATAAGTAAATCTAGCAAATGAGTAGCATGCTAATATGTTCCCCAGAAATGTAAGTGTGCTTCAATAAATGCAGGGTTCTGTACAATTTAAAGTGAAAATGTCATGTGAAAACATCCAGATAGTAGATAAAGAAATATACATGCAACCATGAAATATGTAGCAGTAACATCTGCATCCTGTACAGTTAGTATGCGAGATATAGGTCAAGCATAGACTGAACTAGCCAAACCCACTACACCACCTAATGCATGGTGGCAAGTGTAATAATACATGTAGGGAATATACACCTGCAGTCACTAGGAATGTAGTGTAGAGTAAAACTGTTTGTAAGATGTTAACGGAGGTTTTTTTCTACACCCTACTGTTTGTGCATAAACCATGCAATTCCACACCTCAATGGGTATGTGTAATCTTAAATATTTGTTGGGATATATGTCCAATTGTTCTATAAATATTTGCACTCATGTTGATGCATGCGCCCTGTTCAAACACCACGTTCATGGTGGCCTGTTGCTACCAATCATCCCTGCATGCGTTTGGAATAACCACTGTTGTTCAATATATGCATGTGTTATGTTTGCTGTTCAACTGTTGGAACTGTGGTGTGTTGGGTTAATGGGAATATTACTGCATGCTGTTACAACTAATCTGGAATGCTATTGTTTATGTTGTAATGAAACACACCTAATCACAGAACGTATGGGAAGGCCGGTCCCAGTGGACCCACCTGCCCCTCCTCAGTTGGCGAGTGCACCTGGCACCAGTGGATCTGGTGCCCAGCCTGGACTCCCCTCCTCCATTGGTCCTGTGCCACCTTCTGGTGGAAGCACTGCAGGGGATGGGGCTTGTCTCCCCGTGCAAGCGTGGGCAGAGAAGGGCTACCCATCACCCTTCAAAGGGTCTGGGTTATGGTGCATAGGGAGATCCAGCGTTCAGTCACTAATACCCTATGCCAGCTTGAGGCGAGAGTGGCACTTTTCACGGGTGAGCCTGCCCGTCCTACTCAGCCCCCAGCACAGCCACCCTGGGGCTGTGAAGGTGCAGTGGTGACAGCTCATGGGTGGGGATCTCAATTCCACTGTTACCATCTGTGGGCTCATGGGCTTGTGATTTCCAAACAACCTTCCTCGTCAATTGGGTTCACCCACCCCATGTGTCAGATTCTGCCCCTGTATGCATCTTGTTTGTCTAGTCTGTTTGCCTCCCCAACCTACCTCCCCAAATATACCTACTTCCCCTACCTCACTTACCACTCTCACCTGAAAAAAAAAATGGGCAATCTGTACCCGAAAAAAAATTACACCCCATACATAGCTTCCCATTTTTCACACATGTTCATAGGACATATACACCAATAATTCTAATTGGCAGTGCAACAAACTATGTTGTCCTCACCCCTCTCTCAGGGGTGGAAGGTCTCAAAACTCACTCCAAATTTTCAACATATGCACAGCTGTTGCTGTTAAAGAAATGGGCAGCTACAGGCCTTCCCTACACCCTTCCTGCACATCCTGAGCTTGTTTTCCTACTGTCTTTCCCTCTCTGTGCCACCTTGTTCACCACTTTTCTATCTCCCCATTTTCTTTTCTTTAAAAGAAATTAGCATGGGGGTTAGCGAGAGTAAGCACTGTTAAGCAGTAATAAGCGAGGGTGCGCTTAGCTAAGCATCGCTAAGCGTCACGCAAACCCGTGCAAACCCACTTACAACTGCTTAAAAGTACCTTAGTCACTCTGTATGACAGGGCCCTTGTATTGCTCAGCAGCAAAATAAAAATGCCCTTGTCAATCTTAAACCCGGGACCTTGGACTCACCAGTCTGCATGAAGTACCACTAAACCACAGCAGATATACAATAACTTAGTTCTGAAAGCAATTTAACATGCATTACCATGAGTGAATGTAAAGGGAAAATAGGCAGGGCATAACACAAATCTTGTTCTGTGGGCCTTAACCAGCAGGTGTTGTTGAATTGCATGACATGACTGTGAAAAGAGAATCAGCCATGCTAGCAGGGAATAAGGTTACAGTAGCAGCTTACAAACCCCACACAGTATCAGAGCAGGATACATACTGGTATATTAGCATAGGTCACAGGCTAGACCTCCCAACAGTGACTGCTCTACAGTGATGACCCTGATTAGTAAACAAACGTTAGCTGTGCCCCTCTGACTCCCTGTGAAATGTACTAACAGTAGGTAGAAAGGTGTTGAGTCTCACTTCATAACAAATGTCAATAAGTGAGAGTAGACACCGCTTGCATGTCAAAAAAGGTGTAGTAATAGAAATGCTCTGAATCACCCAAAGTCTGAACTGAAAAATGTCAGAACTATATCACAGGTGTATCCCAGTTATATGTACCTTTCCCAGAGGCTGTTCAAATATATATATGGGAGTATCTGAGGCCTGGAAGAGTCAGAAACACACAGCCATATGAGCTTGTCTGCTGTTTCACACTCTGCAAATAGCTGTAGAATGAATTCCACAATCATGCCCTTATGTAGAAGTACAACACAGGAATAGCAAAAGATGTAGCCATGTACTGCTAGCAACCACCTGTGACAATGCCATTGTTCAGGTGCTGAAAAGACTGCTGTGGTGCACAGTCAAAGAATTCTAGGCTGACCTCTGTCTACCATCTGGATATGTCCACAGGTGGGAGCTACTCAAACAGACTACAAGCCTTCATAGACTTACAGGTACACAGCAACTCTGCATGTTCAGCAAGATAAACATCACACGATAATAAATAATGCACACTGCAGTTCTGCACCCCTACCCAAAGGTACTATATACCCGTGTAGTCAGACACAACCAAGGGTGTAGGTAGGCATACACAGTACAGAAATATGTCCAGTCATCCTGAGCAGACTGTGCTAATGCCAACACAAACCACAAATTGTTCAGATGTGAGTAACGTACTAATAACAGTATAGCTGTTCACAAACAGTGCATGTGCATGATATTCATAATTGGTAGTACAACATACTTAGATGTCCTCACCACTATCTCAGGGGTGGAAGGTTTCAAATATCCCACCTAATGTATTGCATATGCACAGCTGTTGCTGGTAAAGAAAGGGGCAGCTATGGACCTTCTCCACACCCATCGTGTACATCCCAAGCTAGTTTCCCTACTGTCTTCCCCTCTTTGAGCACCCTTTATCACCACATTCCTATCTCCCCATTTACTTTTCTGTCAAAGACATGACCATGGGGGTTAGCTGGAGTGAGCACTTGTAAACAGTAGTAAGCGGGTTTGCACCAGTCTGTGCATGTGTGCGCCTAGCTTAGCATTGCTAAGATATGATAAACTCCGCCAAGCTTAGCTTACTATTGCTAACATAAAGAAAGCTAAGCTAAGCTTAGCTTAGTATTGCTAAAATACAATAAGCTAAGCTAAGCATCGCCTAGCATCGCTAAGCGTTGCGCAAACCCACACCAACTCACTTACAACTGCTTAAAAGTGCCTTTGTCACTCTGTATGACAAGGCCCTTGTATTGCTCAGCTGCAAAATAAAACACCCTTGTCAGTCTCAAACCCCACACCTTGGACTCGCCAGTCTGCATGATGTACCACTAAGCCACAGCAAATACACAAAAGCTTGGTGCTGAAAGAAATATAACATGCATTACAAGGAGTCCATGTAAAGGGAAAATAGGAAAGCCATAGGAATACATTGCAATAATGAAATATGACATGCATTACAAGGACTGAAAGTAAAGGGAAAATATGAAAGCCATAGGAATACATTGCAATAAAGAAATATAACATGCATTACAAGGACTGAATGTAAAGGGAAAATAGGAAAGCCATAGGAATACATTGCAATAACTACTGTTGTATGCCAGTTAATTCCCTAATTCCAAAAGAAAGTACATACTCCCATGTATCCAGTGTTAGCATTAGGAGGTGTGAGTGAACTTACACACTGAGAAGAGTGTACTTGAAGAAGCAACAGTCAGGTTTCAGTACAACATGCATTTCACTGGCCACAACCCAGCTTCAGATATGAGACATATACCAACCTTCTGACTGACACAACAGTGTCCACAGCAAACAAGCATGATCCCCACCTTGCAAAACTGAAAGGCCTATACCTACCTAACCTATCATTTTATAGCAGTGTCCAGAAATCACAGTGAGAACTGCAATTACCACACAGCAGGCTGCATGCAATTACTAAATGGTGGGCACCAATTGGTGCAGAGGTCATCACATGCACATGTGCAGATACCTAGAAAAGCAGCCTGTACTTGCTGTCCAAACATGCAATAATATCATTGCAGCAACTGGAGAGAGAGAGAGCGAGTGAGAGAGACAGACAGACAGACAAACAGTTGGAGAGACCAAACCAAAAATAAAAAACAGAGGCGGTTGGAGACACTGACCAACCAAAACAAAATATAAAACAGAGGCAGTGGAGGACACCGACCTAAACAAATAAAAATAAAAAAAAAACATCAACAGGTACAAAAGACTGCGGTGAGAAATACAAAGGTAAGGTATGTAACACAGATGTATTTGCTGGATTCCGAATGATGTGTCTGAAGGGTACTCTACATTCTGTGAACACTCCTTATGTGGTAGCAGTCCGTATCTATATGTATATGCAGATGTGCATAGGGCAATGGACATACTGCAACTGTTAGTGAAGACTGGACATATATATGTATTTGAAGGTTGCTATGTGCACATATCTATGTAGGTTGTAGTGTGTGGCATTGCAAACAGCAAGCAGTGCAGGTATATGTCATGTGGTGGTTAAATGCTGTGGGACTGAGTTACAGCCAGTGAGGTCTGCTACGGCTATACGGCCTGAGGACAGTGAAATGCATTCAGCACAACACTGTGCAATATTATTACATAATCGTATGTCTCACTACTGTTCCATAATTGATATTCCCACCATGAAAGGTGGCCAGTATATCTGCATATATGTGCATGTATATGTACAGCAGTGGCTGTTTACAAGTATGTATGTATGTATATATATATATATATATATATATATATATATATATATATATATATATATATATATATATATATATATATATATATATATATATAAATATATATATATATATATATATATATATATATATATATATATATATATATATATATATATATATATATATATATATATATATATATAGGTATATATATATAGGTAGATATATATATATATATTAGGTAGATATATATATAGATATATATATATAGATATATACAGATATATAGATATATATATATATATATATATATATATATATATATATATATATATATATATATATATATATATGTATATATGGATATCTATGGATATATATATAGATATGTATATATTATTTATTTATTTATTTATTTCAGTTTGATAACCGGGGAGGTCCACTGGGCTCAGGAGCCCGTTTTTAGTGGAGGCCTGGGGAGAAAAGCTCCACATTACTTAGTAAAGATAAAAATTTGGTATATATGTATATAGATATATATACATATGTATATATAGAGTGATATATAAATATATATGTATATAAATATTTATATATATATATATATATATATATATATATATATATATATATATATATACATACTGAGAGAGGGAGACACAGGTCAGACGTATTGCAACAGGTGCCTGGTGACCAAGGCATGGACTGAACACCAGTGTTGATACTGCAGTGCCATACCCCATTCCAAAACACTTTACCCACTAACTACCAGATAGGTGGTTACCTGACTAACACTGAAGGTTTCAGAAGGGAACATGGGACACAGGTGGACAGTAGCCTCCCCTTTGATATTCACAGTGCCACACTAGTCTTGTAATCTGTCTATGGGGTACGTGTAATCACAAACGATGTGTCATGTATGGAAATATAGGTCAGTGTTCCCCTGTACTCATCACAATGCCCCATGTGGTATGTACCTCACATGGCAACTACAGCAAGTGGAAAGTCCACAGACATACTTCACAAAGGGTAATACTGCCCTGAAACACATACCCTATGCAGACTGACTCACATAACCACAGCTACAGTGCGTTGTATACCGGCCACCCAGAGGTTACCTCTGCCAAGCATACAGAGGCATGCCACACCCATAGCAGTCAGACAGCCACCATGTCAACACCTCACAATCCCACCGGGCTACACGGCCTAGGTCCCTAGTCCCCGCAACATCACTAAACAGCACATGCTGGAGGGATAGGCTCCTATTGGCAAATATGCCATACTCTGGAGTAAACCACCCAGCATGAACAAACAAGGCTCCTCAGTAACAGATGTCAGACATACCCCTGATGATTATCTGGGGGATAGATAACATGCCCTGGCAATCACCTCTGTGCATCCAGTTGACAGGAGGAAGTGAAATCTAATTACATGTGTGTCACATGCCAGGGTAGCATATGGCTGGGCTGCTGTAGGCCCCAGGGACAATAGTGTATTACCTACTTATGACACAATGCAGACAGACATGTACACAGTGCAATACCAGCTATGTGAGGTGGAATGAGTGTGACAGTGAATGTGTGCATGGTCTGTGACAGTGTGATAGCTAGGAGTGAGGTTGTTTCCGTCATGGTCGTTTGTGTCCTACGTGTGAGGCCAGAGAAAGATGTGTCAGTTATTAGGATGCAGACATTGTAGGATGGTATATGTTGTGATGTAGTTCCTTGTGTACGACTGTGGTGTCCCATCATAGGCTGAAGCAATACATGTATGCTCAGTAAGTGGTACTGCTGGTGAATCCATCCGACATTAGAACTGTTGTACCACCTGAATCTGTAGGCCTAAACAGCACAGTATGGTGTATGTTCACATTCTCTGGTAACACTGTCTTGTGTGTTTCCTGCAGTCTGCACAGATTACATTCCTAAGGCATAGTTATCTGTAAGTAGGGGCACACAGTACTGTAACGTACATAGCAAATGCTGATCTGTGTTAGCATACATTTGTGTGTGGTATGAATGTCTGATGTGTGTGTAATGATGCCTGTACCATGTCTGCAATCACATGTGTGATGCAGGGTTTGCGCGTGTACCTAGCAACATGTATACTCTGTTACAGCAGTATGCCAGCTATATTAACAACTGTGCACATATGTTAGGTAGGGGTATGGCATCAACGACTAGGGTGGGTTACTGGTTATACTGTAACTGTACTTCACATTCATTGCAATGAATGACATATATCTGCATGCATTAGCTTGATATGTACCCCCCCTGGCAAGGTTGTGCATTGGATTCCAAACGGTGAGCCGAGTACTGGTGTATACTGGTGTGTCATATGAGTGTGGCAGGCACTGTCAGCCAGTTGTGGGCTGAGCACTGATATGTGGTATTGAATGTGTGTATCCTGTGACAGACAAACAGATGCTATATATGGCAGTTAACTGATATCTGTACTGTATAATGTTAAGTGTGTCACATGACTTGCTCACACATATAGTTTACTTGTCTTCCAGGCTTATGGCTCATCACAGGAACCCCTGCTACACAGCTGCAGAGGAACATGAAATCCACCACAGCCTGGTTCAGCACTATACCCTGCTGTTTTCAAGGGCCAGGCAGCACCAGCAGGAGCGTACTGCACTGTGGCAAGAACTTGTTCGTCGGGTAAATGACATAGGCATGCATAACCAGACATATGAGCAGGTACGCCATCACTGCAGTGATGTAATTAGACATATCCGGCAGCGTGCGTCTGATATCCACAGACAACAGTTTGCCACAGGTGGTGGGGTGGCCATACATCCTCCCTCACCAGAGTGGAGGAACTGCTGCTAAGTGTGGTGGCTCCTGGCCTACAGCAACAACAACATCACACATGTGTCATCATGGAGGCTGGAGCCACCCAGCATAGTGACATGGAGTGTGCAGGTAACATGCTCTAGCTGTAAACTACTGCAACCTGTATTGTTAGATTATGCATGTGTGAGATGTGCACTGTGTTTAGCAGTTGTGCTGCCTATTGTATGCAATACTGATAATTTGAATAGTATCTGTACACCTATGCCTGTTGTTCTACTGTAGTTTAGCACACTCACAGTAGCAATGCCACAGGTGTGGCCACTGACAAACTGTGTCATATTCTTGCAGGTCCCTCTGGTGTGATAGCAGGGCAGATGTTACATGCTGGTGAGTGTTTTAACACTTTAAACTTGGTATTGAACTGTGCATGTCATAGGTGAGGTGTAGGCCATGTACACATAACACACCTACGCATAATGCATGCTGTGCATGTTTGCTGTGAGACGTGAAACATCTCAGTAATGTCAGTAGCTGCCTCATTCACATGCATTGCACAGAGCATCAGACACAAATGTGGCAACACTACTGCACATTGGATAGGCATAGTTGACACATATGTACACAACATAACACGTTTGTCATACGCAGCACACCTCAACATGCTACACATAGTGTAACCGGACACCCGCTGCTAGGTCACACTTCAGTATCCCACATGTCATCCACACACCACACATACCATACCTGAGGGGTAGGGGCCTAGCATGGGGCTGTGCAACACTCCTCAACACATAACACAGTCATGTTAGGCAATGCTCCCTAGTGGACACCTCACACACCCTTGTGCAACATGGCTGTGTAATTGTGAACTTAGCCACAGCACTGCGGTTCAGGTACAGCATGCTAGGTGGTTGTCTAGCACACTTTAGTGGCCTTAAGTGACCACATGATGCATAATGATGATGGCTAATGGTACTACACCCCATACTGTTACGATGGCCATGTCCAGGATTGCTATCCCATCATGTATACATGCACCACCCATCCCGTGTCTGTACATAGCATGCATGTGCTACACCTGTGTCCACAGTTATCTGCTACAGACACAGACACTGCAATCAGACATGGAAATCCATGTTACACACAGATAACATATGCAGCCATGGTATGTATACCTGTGTGTGATGGTGCACAGGACATTGCAGAGCTTATAATACTTGCACAAAAATGTTGTTTCCTTGTACACCTTGTGTTCCAGGGTGTAGGCAATCACTGAACATGTACACATATGACCACAGCCATGTACACTGTCATCAACTATGGCTGTCTACACTCACACTGCATGGACTTGATCAACACTTATTGTGCATGCTGACACGTGTGTGTGACTGTTTGCCATGTGATACTGTCACCCACCTTCAACCAGTATTGAGTATGATTTGGAAGTCTGTTGTGTGTGTGTGTATCTTCTGTAGTGAGGAGTGTGCATGTGTTCCTGTGTGCATGTGTTCCTGTGTGCCTGTGTGCATGTGCAGACCGTAATGTATGTTTCCTGTCTTCCTCTCACAGGTGCTGAGGTAGGGCTTGGCGAAAGCAGCAGGTGACCTGAAGCCACTGCCACAGATAGTGGTGATGATGAAACATGTATTTTGGCACAGGGAGATTTGACAGGGTCTGTTGTTGGTCCACCAATCGAGAGTACACAGCGTTCAACCCCATCTATGCGCACACTCATACTGCCATTACATCCCTCACCACCAAGGCCCATAGGGGAGGGACAGCATACAGCTGGCATTGGCCAGGAGAGTGTAGTACCCATGGCACGTGCATCCTCTCACAGCAGCCATAGCCGTAGACCCGCAATGGTACCACATAGGCGGAGGTCCAGGGGTTCTCGGGGGAGCACCACTGGACGTATTGCCCCTGGCAGGCATGCCCTCACAGGTCTTATGACGACCACTATGTTCCGAGCTGTAATGCAGGCTCAAGAACGTATGGAACGGTACACCAGGCAGGGACTTAGGGTGCAGAGGGCACATAACACCGCTATCAATGACAGCATCCATGACCTTGCCAGTGCCATCCGGACATACACCGAGGTCATTGATAGACATTGGGGGGAGACAATAGATGCCCTCCACAACATTTCTTCCTCAAGCCAGGACCATGTGGGACAGTTGCGATGTCGACGTATGCCAGCAACATCAACAGCTGGCAGTGTTCACAGATGGCCCACAGCTCACAGCCGCACCCGTAGTGGCAGTACCAGCCCCAGCAATGCTGGGGCTGGCCTGTCCATTGTCCATCCCAGTAGACCACGTGCACGTGGCTCTGGCCAGTCCCAGCAGGGACATGGGTCCATTCATCATACCTCTGCCTCTGATGACAGTACCCAGTCAGGGTTGGTACCCGATACTGTCCGTAGCACCCCTGCCAGGCACAGGTACTGTGTCCATGGCCAGAGACGGTGATATGTGCAGCCAAGCAGGTACAGTCTGTGGCTGTCCCACAAACCACCGTATATGGCAGCCACATGGTGGAGCTGTGTGCATGCAGACACACACACATTAAGCAAACAACTAGGGCTCACACATACACACACACATTACATCAACATTGACCCATGCTGTACTGTTGTCACACACACACACACACACACACACACACACACACACACACACACACACACACACACACACACACAGACATGTCGATTGGATGGGTCAATTTCAGGCTCTGGCAAACAACAAAATGCCCTGTGCATATGATGATACCTTTGCCACCTCCTGTCATCTACATTATCGACGGAGGGACAGGCTAACATGGTGCTGATGCACAGGGTGACACTATAGCAGTGTAGCAATAATAGCGAGTTATCAACAAGGAAGTCTAACTACATCCTTGTAGGTATATCTGAGCAGACATTATGCATCAAAGCTCTGATTGTCAATGTAGCATTGTTTACAGCACTGTTAGGTCTGAGTATGTATTATCCACCCATGTGCCACTTGGCTGATGTGTGATGTGTTGCCAGCATGTGTTAGTGAGTGGACAGTACGTGTGTGATGTGTGCAGTACAGATTAGCAAGTGTACATCTGTGAACATGGTCGGTGCGCACTGTCTGGATGTACGTGCATAGTGGACACATGGGACGTGTGGCATACCCTGTCGTACACATTATTAACATCCCATTGCATCTTTCAATGACCAGTATGCATTCTACTACAGTTATGTACTAACATGGGTAGACGTGTGTATGACATGGGCTGACACTATGTTATGGGTGATACCGTTAATATTAGTCAATGATTTGCAGTCTGGTAGTATACACAACCTCAACAGCATGACTATAAGCAATCATTGGATGATGTCCTGAGAAATGACACACAGTAGTAGGGAACCAAGTATCAATTGGATCCTTCTGGTGCTACACTATAACACTAACCAGTGGTGATGACCGCCACCCATTACTGTGACCACACCTGTGTGTCATAAAGCCCCCTTAGGTACATGCAGACAGACTAGGAATGTGTCCATCCAAATCTGGGGATGCATGGAATGGCCTACAATGCATTCCCTGGATGGGACGCATATTCTACACAAGGGTATCATACAGACAGATACCTGTTGTGTGATACATGCTGTATAGCAGTAAGCTGACTATGGCATAGTCATCCTCATGTACTATACATACTATCCCGTCAGTACCACACTGGTGGTAGCCCTCAATATGTATGTCGGGTACCATTGTGTACATACAGACCCATGTTATGTCATGTGTCCCTTGGTATCCACATGTCCATAGGTATTGTGGAGTCCCAAGGTGTTCCACAGACATTAGAGGCCTGAATGCATATCCACAAGGCAGCTGTACACCTATAAAGACTGTCCATTCTTGGCAGACTTTGTTGTGTATATACCCCAGTCATATACCCTCACTCACACTACTCAAGTAACTGTCATGGGTGTGTGTGCCACAGATGACCTTGGCCACAGAACACGACAGTGGATGCCCATGTCACATACATACATATGTGACCTACGATCTGAGTAGCAGTGGCACAACCTGTCAATGGAAACAAATGTATTCATGTAGTATGCAGGCTTCACACCTATGTACTGATTGAGGGGACATGTACACATATATATTTGCCACGCAGATACCTGATGTCTGCAGTGCACTTACTGTTGTCATCATACTATGTCATACCATAGTAAAAGCAAAACCCACACCATGTTGACCAACTGTGACACACACACAGTCAGCATTTGCAGGATTCAACCCCCTACCTAACAATGTTATGATACTAGATAGTGACGCATTAACACGGCACGCTATTTGTTTTACTGGCTGGTTTGCCTTCTCCTGCTGTATTTGTAGGATGGTGACATCATCAGACTTTCCAAAGAGGAATGTACCTCTTTTACTGAGTTTTCCCAGTCTCCAAAAAGGAACACCTCTCAAAGGAAACTGCACACATACACCCCCCCCCACACACACACACACACTTTGCAGGATTCAACCCCCTACCTAACTATGTTACAATACTGGAAAGAGATGCATTAACATGGCGCACTATTTGCTTTACTGGCTGGTTTTCCTGCTGTATTTATAGGATGGTGACATCATAAGACTGGACATGGTGATGTGTGTACACTTTGTTTTATGCCATTCCAGGAATGGTCCATGTGGGTCAGCAGGTGTCAACAGCTTGAACATGACCTCAGTATCCTTACCTTGTGTGATCTTTCTGTGGACACATTGACATTCCATCATATGTCAATACATATTTATGCACAGCTTCTTGGTTTTGTGGATACTACATGTGTCTGGGATGTTGATAAAAGGCTATTCAAAGTCTATGTGACACGTGTAGATGTGTTCATTGATGTATGTCCTGGGTGGCTGCTTTGCAAACAGTCTAGCATGTTTGGGAACCATGATCCGCAAATGAACATACCACAGCTGGTAGGGTTGTGTGTGTGTCAGCTTCCAATAGCTCTGTTTATGACTGCATCCATGATGAACTCCATGACCTTGCAGATCAGACCTCATAGGCGTACTGGACTTGACTTCCCATGGTGTGTTGTGCACCAACACTTGTGGGGAGTGCCATATGTAGCTGTGACACATTCAACGGTTCCACATCCTGTGTAGGGGGTGAGGCTCAGCTGACTGTTCAGGTGCATGATCTGTTTGTTCTGTAGTTTGTGCATGACACATATTGGGAATCAATGTATTCCACCTGCTGCCATGCTTTTGGCAGTGGGGGTAGCTGCTCATCCATTCTACATGTGATATCTCCTGGTATGATGATGTGGACTATTGTCAGTGGGGGATGGGTATGTACATATGGGCCTGTCTGTCATAATGTCGGCATTGACACTCAGGTACAGTTGGCCCTGACTCAGGACATATATGTGTGTGTACATTGATATTTATGACATAGCTGAAGGAGGTGCCATGATTCAGTCTGGAGTCCTTCTCAGCTCCGCTTTACAACACACTAACGAACATGAGCAATAATCCCTGTTATACTCTTTTACACACTTAACACCCTACTGATCCTTTGTGATCAGGCTACAGAGTATGTCATGATAATATCCTGGCATATCCAGGGGTTGGTTTTGTGTGTACTCTTCAGTCCAGCTGGTGGATATTGTGATATTGACACAATCTCACATCTGCCTCATGTACACAGACAACCCTCTCCTCCTCCCGACAAACTCAGATATATGTGTGAGATGCACCTATACAGACATACAGGGAGCTGAAGTCTTCGACCCATGACTGGCACAGTGTATCAGGTGGTGAAGGTAACCATACACACCACATATCAGTCTCACATATCCTCTAGCAACAGCACTCAAACCACATTAGCATATATTAACATACCCGGATGCTGTAAATGTACTCTACCTAAGCAGCAGAGACCTCCAAAGCAGACACACACACACCTGCTACCCCACTACAATACCCACATATCACTAAGTTCACATTGTCAGTGTGAAACACAGTCACTGCTCTTTGGGCTAAACAACACACCTAATACACTTGTAATTCACACTGAGCTTATCGAAGGAAGGACATTGAGGAAACTCGGAGCTATAATATATAACATTAAGTATCCTGTTTTTTGTTTATTTTGTTCTTTATTTCTTTGTTATTTATAGCACTTTGTGTACTGTGTATTTTTCTAGCTAGTTTCACTGTGCGTGAGGTATTAACTGGAAATTGTCCACTTTTATTAAGCATCTGTTGGGTTGTTTGTTTCTGATAACTTGTTGCAGTTAAACTCTTTTTTTCTAGAGGCTCCTTTAGTTGTTTAAAACTTTCATTTAAAGGTTCGCTGCTGCTTTTCAGCTGTGAGAAACTTTTCTGCAGTTTGTTTCCCACCCTCCCTCCTTGTTGGTATAGTGTTTTTATAGTTGGTGGCTTTGCAGTTGCCCACCCCAAGTGTAAATTTGATCTGGGACCCTCCTCCCAGATTAGTCTCATTACCTCATTCTACCCAGTACAGGGAGAACATTTAAGAAGGCCAATCAGCTTAGTTTCTGCTACTCCTTTCTCTCTTTCCTTTCTCTCTTTCCACTTAAAAAAAAATATATATCTGATTTTACTGTATTTGTGTTTCTTCCTACTTTATTTTGCTTTTGTGTCATCTTAAAAATACTCAATTGTATTTATTACTGCTTGGTGTAACTCATTCTAAGCCTTTTAGCTTCTAGCTATGTTTGTATAACTTGAGCACTAATCCAGGCATTCTTTAAAGTATTCAATTGTATTTAACTGCTTGGTAGTAACTTGATTAAAGTGTAGTTATCATTCTAAGTCTGTTGGATTAAGCACTTGGGCTTCAGATGAGGTGTTTTACATTAGGAAGGTTTGTGGCCTGCACTGTGGTGGCAGGACAGGTAGCTTACATCCTTCTAAGTTGGGAACTGCTGATTGAGGGCTCAGTGTCTGTTATTCTAAAAGTGTATTAGTTCTGGTTTAAGCACTTGGGCTTCAGGCCAGTTATTTTACATTAAGAAGGTTCGTGGTCTGCACTCTTGTGGGAAGAGAGGCTGGACTCTGCCCTTCTGAGCTGGGAATTTCTGGTTAAAGGCTTATAGTGCCTGCATATCTGAACTGTTTCTTACTGAAATTGGTACACCTTGTCTGCTGTAGCATAGACTAGATTCAGGCCTGCTGAATCTAGTTTTGTTTGTATGCTTGTTGTTTGTTTGCTTGTTATTTCCCTGAAACGCTAATTCCATCTAAAACGCGGCTTTTCAGCACTTTTGTGGATCCCTAGTGATATCTGCATTGCTTACTGTACTTATTTCCTTGTTTCACTTGAAAGAAAGTTACTGTTTGTCGTTTTTGCATTTAAGTTACCTGTAACACATTGCATTTAAGTTACCTGGCATTTGCTCCCTAAGTCAGCACTAAAAATTAAAAGCACTACACCCTCACAAACTCCCCTTGAGTGCCTTGTTCCCCATTGACCCTTTTTTCAATTATAAAGGAATTCCCAATAGTATTCTAACATGCCCAAAGGTCAGTTGTTAATCTCCTCTCTGGTCCAGCTGGTGAATCTGGGAATCTTGAGGCAATGTTACAACTGCCTCATGTACACAGACAACCCTCTCCTCTTCCCAACAAATTCCAACACATCTGAGAGATGCAACCATATAGCCAAACTGGAGGCTAAGCTTTCTCAACTCAGTACTGGCATAACCAATCAGGAGGAGAAGGAAACCACACTCACTACAATTCCAGTCTCACATAGACCTACTACGACAGCAAACCAAACACATAAACATACAAAAACATACTCGGAGGCTCTAAATAAAAATCTGCCTAAGCAGCAGAGACCACCAAAGCAGACACCCAAGCAACCGCTACACCCACCAAAACAAAACACGTGCAACACATAGGTCACAAAGCCAGTGTGCCAAAAAGTCACAGCCCTTAAGGCTAAACAACACACCTGATACACTTGTAATAGGTGACTCTATCGTCAGGCACACTGACGTCCTGCTCACCAGGCTGAACAAGGAGAAGGTCACGGTGAGCTGCCTGTCAGGCGCTAGGATCCGCCACATGCACTCAGGTCACTCCAAGGCAAGTACAAATATGACTCAGTCATTGTCCATGCTGGTGTGAATGACCTGAGACGTACCTCCCTGGACTACATGAAAAGAGACATAGAGGAGCTCTCTGAGCATGTAGCCCAGACTGGTATGACCCTGACCTTGAGTAGCATCTTACCCTCACCAAGAATGATTCCACAGTATGAAGACAAGATGATCAATTTCAACAAGTGGCTTAAGTACTGGTGTCATTCAAAGGGGATCCAATGCCTGTCAGCCTGGGATGACATGCTCGACAAGCCACGATACTTCGCTAGGGATGGGTTGCACCTGTCACCCCTGGGCTTTTGGATATTGGCAAAGGCTCTTGCTACCCCCATAGTGCATGTTTTAGGCAAGGCTCAAAAGGCAAACTCACCTCCATAGGTATCACAAGGGATAAGAAACTAAGAGTAATGCTACTCAACACCAGAAGTCTAAACCTCAAGATGCACGCACTCGAAACTCTCCTTAGCATGGAGAACATTGATATTTGTGCAGTAAAAGAAACCTGGTTCAAGGCTCCTGCGAGCACCGCAGCACTACCAGGTTATACCTCATACCATGCTTTTCGGCCACATAACTTGGACCGAACCACAAAAGGAGGGGGAGTATCAATATTCGTCAAAGATACCTACACCTCCAGGTTGGTGGCACAGCACTAAGCATCAGAGACTATCCATGTGCAACTAACAGTGGGTAAAACTGCCTTCCAGTTTATAGTCTGCTACAGACCACCCTCCCAAACCCAGGAACCCCACTCGGCCTTACTGAGAACACTGGAAAATAGGAAAGTCTCTCCAAACACCATTATATTGGGCGACTTCAACTACCCAAACATAGACTGGGAGGATTACCCTAGCTCCAACACCCTAGCCCAAAGGTTCCTAGAATTTATAAACTGAAATGCTATGGAGCAACTTGTTACCACTCCCACAAGAGGGGAAAACATACTGGACCTGATCATCACCAACACGGGAACTCTATGCTCCAGACCAGAAGTGTATCCCTCACTGGTAAGATCAGACCATAAACTAATCTCACTGGATATTCACATCCTGACCCCACCCCCTGCCCAGAAAACCACAGTGAAAAACTTCTCTAAAGCAAATTTCACACTCCTCAAAACCGAGGTGGAATCCTTCAAAGCCCCTGTGCCTTTGGAAAATACAGCCCAGACTGCAGAATCCTTTATAAATGCATTCTATGAACACCTTCAGGAATGCATGGATCATGCAATCCCAAATAAAACCAAAACCCAATCCTCCAAAGGCAGACGTCCTGTCTGGTGGACCCCAGCCATAAACAAACTATACAATAGAAGGAGGAAACTACTACATGAAAGAGCAAAATCCCAAAAAGGGAAGGCATCTCTGATCAGTATTAGCAAAAAACTACGGGCACTCATAAAATCATCTAAGGCCAGCTTCGAGAGAAAAATTGCACAGGACACTAAGGATAATCACAAGGCTTTCTTTAGTTATGTTAGGAACCTGGGTGGGAATTCCCAGATATGCTTAGAATTAGTCCAAAATGACAAAAAATACACCAAACCCACAGATATTGCCAACATCCTAGCTGACAGGTTCAGTGCAAACTCCCCCCCCACCAAAAGAGCGAATGTCTATCCCAGCAGAGTGCTGCCCCTGTGACATCTCATATGCTCAGGTAAGAGCCGCCCTCTCCAAAGCAAAAAACACAGCATCAATGAGACCAGACGGTGTCCCGGGCTGCATCCTACATGAACTCCAAGAAGAGCTAAACCCAAACATAAAACTACTGTTCAATCTCAGCCTTACTACAGGATATGTACCCAAAGAGTGGCATACAGCAACAGTGGTTCCTCTCCACAAAGGTGGTGCCTCAGCGGATCCTGGAAACTATCGCCCCATAAGCCTGACTAGCTTGTTCTGCAAAGCTATGGAAAGGATCATCATGGACCTCATAAATAAAGATATTGGGGACCTACAGACACTGGATCCTACCCAGTTCAGCTTTGTTAAGGGCAGATCCTGCCTCTTAAACCTGGTCAATTCTTCGAAACAGTCACCAAGGCCATTGACGAGGGGAAGGTGGTCCACACAGCCTACCTGGACCTCGCAAAAGCCTTCGATACAATACCCCACTCGGGCATTATAGATAAGCTCACCAGCTTAAATATAAACCCCTATGTCACTAGATGGGTTGCAAACTGGCTCAAGGACAGAACCCACATTTTTAGAATTGCTGGAGCCATGTCAGACTCCAAACCAGTTACAAGTGGCGTACCACAAGGCTCAGTCCTGGGACCTCTCTTGTTCGGTATATATTTCTCGGAGGTACAGGCCAACACGGAAGGACTGTGGCTGACCAAGTTCGCAGATGACTGCAAACTGGGCGCCATAATCGACTCTCCAGCCGACACAAGCATCCTCCAAAAGGGCCTCATAGAAACAGACAACTGGTACCAGAGCCATGGCCTCAAGCTAAATGCCAAAAAGTGCATAGTCATCCCCTCTGGCAAAAACAAAGTGCCCACAAATTACCACATAGGTAGTAATCCATTAACTACAGAAGAAGTAATTAGGGACCTGGGGACCCAAGTTGATAGCAATCTCTCATTTGACAACCACGTGGCCAAAGTGGTTAGAAAAACATTTTATATAGCCCACCTAATCATGAAGGGATTCACATCTAGATCAGGGGAGGTCATCGTGCCTCTTTACTCATCCCTCATCGTGCCCATAATTGAGTACAATGCCCCTTTTGGGATGTACCTTACCAGACACCTGCAGCAACTGGAAAGACCCCAAAAGTACCTCACCAAGAGGATCAAAGGGCTCAAACAGATGCCATATGCTGCTCGGTTAAAGAAACTCCAGCTCTACTCAATGGCATACCGCCTGCTCAGTACCACTCACCAGCCCTGTCAAGGGAATAGTCACTTTGGGCTGTCTGTTGGGTGCCAGGATCTGCCGCATAACACAGGCAGTCAGGTCACTCCAAAGCAAGTACAAGACTGGCACCATCATTGTCCATGCTGGTGTGTGTCACCTCAGACATTACTCCCTGGACCACATGATATGATACATGTAGGTACACTCTGATTATGTAGCCCAGGCCAGTATGACCCTGACCTTGTCTAGCATCTTACACCCACCAATTATGATGTCACAGTATACGGACACACATATCACATTTAACAGTTGGCTAACACATTTGTTTCATTCATAGGGGATACAGTGTCTGTCAGCGTATGGTGACATGCTCAACATGCCACGTAGCTTCACTATGGACAGCTTGCACCTGTTACCCTTGGACTTTGGTATGCTGGCTAAGGCTCTTGCTACCAACAGAGTGCCTTTTTTATGCAGGGCTCAGAAGACAATCCCACCTCCATAGACATTACAGGTTAAATGAAACTAAGGGTAATGCTGCTCAACAACAGTTGTGTTAACCTGATATTGTGGCCACTCAGGACTCTCCTCAGTATGGAGGAGAGCAATATCTGTGCACTGACAGACACCTGGTTCAGGCTCGCTTATGCACACCAGCACTAGCAGGTTATGTTTCATACCATGCTGTCTGACAACAAGACCTGGAACAGACAACACAACTAGGGGGAGTATACATATACATCACAGATACACACACCTCCAGGTTAGTAGCACTGCACAAAGCATCACAGATCATACATAGACAACTACCATTGTGCAATACTGCCTTTCAGTTTCTCGCCTGCTACAGAACACACTCCCAAACTCAGGAACCACACTCAGCTATTGTGGCAACTATGGAGAATATGCAGGTCTCCACAGACACCATTATATTGGGTGACTTCATATACACACATATTCACTGGGGATACTACTCAAGCCCTGACAGCCTCACCCAACAGTCACTACAATTTGTGGACTTGTATGCTTTGGCACAACCAGTCAGCACAGCCACAAGGGGGAATATATATTGGACCTGCTCATCACCAACATGGGGACTCTATGTTCCACACCAGCGATATACCCCTTATTGTTAAGGTCAGAACATACACGTATCTCACAGGACATACATATACCCTCCACACACCCATCCTGGGTAATCTTGGTGAACTTCTCATGAGCCAACATCTCACTTCACCGAAGCAAGGTGGTATCCTTCAGAGATCCTGAGACAGTGGCATATACACCTCACACTGCTGCATCCTTTACATACACATTCTATGGACACCTAGTGGACTGCATGGATTATGCTATCCCAAATAACAACAAGACCCACTACTACAATGGCAGAGGACCTGTCTGGTAGACCCCAGCCATTAATAAGCTGTACAACATGAAGAGGATGGTACTACATGATGGAGCACAATCCCAGACAGGGAAGGCATCTGTGATCTGTACTAGCAGGCAGCTACAATCACTCATGGACTTTTCTAAGGGCCACTTCTACCAGACAATTGCACCTGACACGTAGGACCATCACACTGCCTTCTTCAGTTATGTCAGGAACCTGGGTGGACACTCACTGATATGCTGTGAGTTACTGCATGCTGACTAAACTTACCCTGAACCCACTGGCATTGCCTACATCCTGGCAAACAGGTTCAGTGCAGATGTCTCCCACCCATCCCCCCTAAGGAGCAACTATCCATCCCAACAGAGTATAACCTCCCTGACATCACACAGTAACAGGTGAGTGCTGCCCTCCCCACAGCGTACATCACAGTACACAGTATCAATGTGACCAGATGGTGTCCCAGCCTGCATCATACACGAGCATCATGACAAAAGCAACCCTCACATTACATCACTGTTCAATATCGGAGTTACCACAGGATATGTACCCAAGGAATGGCATACTGCAACAGTGGTCCTGCTCCACAGAGTTGGTGCCACAATGGACCACAGACAATATTACCCTATAAGCCTATGTAGCCTGTTCTGCAAAGCTATGGAGCATATTGTCATAGGACTCCTACACATAGACATCAGGAACCTACAGACACTGTGTCATACTTATTTCAGCATTGTTGTGGGCAGATCTTGCCCCTTGAACCTGTAGGTATTATTTAAATGGATAACAGGTCCATCGACATAGGGACGGCTGTCCACACAGCCTACCTGAATCTTGCAAAACCATTCAACACAATAACCCACTGGGCCATTATGCATAGGCTCACCAGCGTCAATTTGGACACATATTTCACACAATGGATTTATACCTAGATCAGGGATAGCACCCACATGGTCAGGATTGCAGGTGCCATGTCTGACTATACACCAGTTACATGTGGCATCACACACAGCTTGGTCCTGGGATCTCTCTTGTTCAGTATATATTTGTCTTACATACAGGCTATCACAGGGGGAATATGGCTGAACATGTTTGCACTTGACTGCAAACTGGGTGCCATTATCAACTCTCCAGCTGCCACATGCATACTCAATCAGGATCTCACAGAGATGGATGACTGGTGCCTGAGCCATGGCCTACAGCTAAATGCCATTAGTTGCATAGTCATCCCCTTTGGGAGTAACAACATGCCCACACATTACCACATAGGTAGTACTCCATTACATATGGTAGGAGTTGTTAGGGGTTTGTGGACATCACTTGTTCGTACTGTCTCCTTTAACATTCACATTGCCAAAGTGGTTGGACACACCTGCTATGTTTGCCACCTTATCCCATATGGTTTCACATCTAGATTGAGTGAGGTCATTGTGCCCCTATACTCATCACATTCATGCTTGGTTACAATGCCACATTTGGGGTGTACCTTACCTGACACCTGCAGCAACTGTACTGGCCATGGACGGTCATCACCAAGCAGATCTAGGGACTCACACAGATGCCCTGCACAGTTCAGATGCAGTAACTCCAGCTCTACTCAGTCGCTTACCACCTACTCAGATATGATGTGTGCCTGTTGTTTACAGCTATACCCAAACCAGTATTACTGGACATGCTCCACCTCAGGATATCCAACTCCCTTGGAGCTACACACTGCAGGGACGTATACCTCATCACAGATGTTAATAGGACATTGTGGAGGGATAGATTCTTATCCCAGAGGCTCCACTCACTACAGAATGTAATCCCAGTTTCACATATGCAGAGCCACCCACTGACCGCCTATTGGAAACATCTTGACGACTCTATGGGTGATTGTATATTTACCCCTGGGATATCCTCTGTGCCCCTGCTAGACAGAGGCACACTAGCATAAACGTACATGGGCTATCTTGTGTGACCTACTATTCACACACACAGTGTAGTAATGTGACAGGGTTGCGACTGCCAAACACACTCTGGCTAGGTTTGTACATGCCCTAGGGCAGATAGCCTAGTATCGACCTCTGAAACTATGCTTATGTTTATGATGCACAATGTTTATTGCTGATACTGTTTGCAGGTCTTTATCATCTTTGCTTTACCAGTTTCCATGAAGAACTTCAGTATCTGCAGAACATATTTGATTATGACAGGGTTCCACTATATTATAGATGTGTCTGTTGTCATATAACTGTGTGCACAGGGTGGATTGCTGTATAGTGACAGGTTCCTGGGTTAACACATGCAACTGCCAGATATGCATGGCCCACTGCTGTCCTCAGACATAGCCTAAGTATGTGAGCATGCCCAGTTCTGACATTACATGTTTTGTTGCCTGACATTAGTCTCATTTATTCAAGTGTTTGAGCATGCCCAGTGTGAACCTTCAGTATGTTGCTATCTGAGGTCCACTACATTTGCGGATGTGTGCAGACATGACCAATATTAACATTTATACTGTGTGTGTTGGAAGTCAGGTTCTGTTCTCACTGCAGGACAAACCTTTGTGTCATAACTCAACAAGGATTATGCTGTGCCTGCAGTGTTTCCATGGAATACTTTGCATAGACTTATCAACATTCCATCATACAGGTGGAACACTGCAATACTGTCATGGTTTAGTGGTTCAGTACTTTGGCTATAGTGCACAGTATCCTGGGTTTGAGGCCCATCACTGCTTTATATTTTCATACTGAGCAGACGAGACTGCTTAAGGGTCTGTTAAGCAAATATGAGCATGTTGGCTTTTGTTCAGCTATGCCCTACTTAGACCAGGCAGTCTGACATTGCTCAGTATTCACCAACATTGCTGGACATTGCCCAATATTACTGAACATTGACCACAGTTGTGCTAGTTAGTGTGTGCAATTTTGTTTGCATATACTACATGGTGGTAATTGCTGTTTAGCACTGCTTTATATTGTTTAACACATGCCATTCATGCCTTAGGTGGTGCTGCAGGGCTGCCTATGTCGGATGCACATACTACACTCCCTGCACATGTTTGGAAGCTGGTAGTGTCAACTTAGGCATCCCTTTTACTTTATGTGTG